>NW_026988916.1:0-142479 GCF_030222135.1 Aotus nancymaae | reverse complement strand
GAAGCAGATATTTCCCTGTGCTTTCTGCTGTTTCTTCCATAGGCCGGTATTGGTCTGAAAACGCCTGTTTTGAAATTCTGCACAGAAAGTGTTTGCAGACTGCTGAATCCACACACGGGTTTAACTCTGGAAGTTGAGTGCACACATTGACAACCGTTCTGTTAGATAGCTGCGTTTTGGATTTAGAAGCAGATATTTCCCTGTGCTTTCTGCTGTTTCTTCCATAGGCCGGTATTGGGCTGAAAACGCCTGTTTTGAAACTCTGCACAGAAAGGGTTTGCAGACTGCTGAATCCACACACGGGTTTAACTCTGGAAGTTGAGTGCACACATTGACAACCGTTCTGTTAGATAGCTGCCTTTTGGTTTTAGAAGCAGTTATTTCTCTTTACAGCTCATACTCTCATTCACTCCGGAATATCCAAACGCAGCTCCTAAAAGAAACGGGTTTCTATGTATAATGAGATATTTCTCTTTACATCTTGTACCCCAGTATACTCTGATATATGCAAACGCAGCTCCTGGAAGAATCGTGTTTGTAACTCGCTGAATCTGAGCATATATTGAAGTCTGTTAGGTGAATGATCACACAGCAGAGCAGTTTGAAAAAAACATTTCTTCCATGTTATAGATGCACTGTTACTGCTACTGCTTTTAGGCTGGTGTTTTCCTGGAAATGTTGGTTTTAGAATTTCCATATAAATGCTTTGTAAACTGCTGCATAAGTGGAGCAGTTTAATTCGTTAAGTTGAATGCCCTCATTCACATTCATTCTGTTAGCTAGCTCCGTTTTGGTTTTAGAAGCCTATGTTTCTAGTTACAGCATATACTCCCATTCATTCTGGAATAGCCAAACGCAGCTCCCAGAATAGACGTGTTTCTAAGTCACTGAATCTAAACATAGATTCAACTCCCTTAGGTGAACGAACACACAGCACAGCAGTTTGAAAGAAACGTTTTATTTGAGTTTTAGACGCAGTCTTATTGCTATTTCTTAGAGGCCGGTATTTTGCTGGGAATGTCTGTTTTAGAATCTGCACAAAAATCTTTTCTAAACTGCTGCATAGAAACAGCAGTTTATCTCAATAAGCTGAATGCACACAGTGACAACCATTCTGTTAGATGGCTCCGTGTTTGTTTTAGAACCAGATATTTCACTTTAAACCTTATACTCCAGTACACTCTGGAATATGCAAATGCAGCTCCTGGAAGAAACGTGTTTCTTACTCGCTGAATCTGAACATATACTCAAGACTCTTAGGTGAATGAACACAGAGCAGAGCATTTTGAAGAAAACGTTTCTTCTATGTTATAGATGCAGTCTTACTGCTACTTCTTTTAGGCTGGTGTTTTGCTGCAAATGTTGATTTTAGAATTTGCATATAAAGGGTTTCTAAACTGCTGCCTAAGAAGAGCAGATTAACCCTTTAAGTTGAATGCACACATTCACAACCATTCTGTTAGATAGCTCCGTTTTGGTTTTAGAAACAGATATTTCTCTTTACAGCATTTACTCCCATACACTCTGGAATACCGAAATGCAGCTCCTAGAATAAACGTGTTTCAAACTCGCTGAATCCAAACATAGATTCAACGACCTTTGGTGAACGAACACACTGCAGAGCAGTTTGAAAGAAACGTTCCCTCTGAGTTTTAGACGCAGTCTTACTGCTATTTCTTATAGGCCGGTATTTTGCTGGAAATGTCTGTTTGAGAATCTACACAGAAATGTTTTCTAAACTGCTGCATACAAACAGCAGTTTAGCTCAGTAAGTTGAATGCACACATTGACAACCATTCCATTAGATCATCCGTTTTTCTTTTGGAACGAGACATTTGTCTTTACATCTTATACTCCAGTATACTCTGGAATAGGCAAACACAGCTCCTGGAAGAAACGTGTTGCTAACTAGCTGAATCTGAACATATATTCAAGTCTCTTATATGAATGAACACACAGCAGAGCAGTTTGAAAACAGTTTCTTCCATGTTAAAGATGCAGTCTTACTGCTATTTCCTTTAGGCTGGTGTTTTGCTGGAAAGGTCTGTATGAGAATTTGCATATAAAGGGTTTCTAAAGTGCTGCATGAGAAGAGCAGTTTACCTCTTTAAGCCAAAGGCACACATTCACAACCACTCTGCTAGATAGATCCATTTTGGTTTTAGAAACAGATATTTCTCTTTACAGCATATACTCCCATTCATTCTGGAATATTCAAAGACAGCTCCTAGAATAAACGCGTTTCTATCTCGCTGAATCTAAACATAGATTCAACTCCCTTAGGTCAAAGAACACAGGGCCGAGCAGTTTGAAAGAAACGTTTCTTCTGAGTTTTAGACGCAGTCTTACTGCTCTTTCCTATATATGCCGGTACTGGGCTGAAAACGCCTGTTTTGAAACTCTGCACAGAAAGGGTTTGCAGACTGCTGAATCCACACACGGGTTTAACTCTGGAAGTTGAGTGCACACATTGACAACCGTTCTGTTAGATAGCTGCGTTTTGGATTTAGAAGCAGATATTTCCCTGTGCTTTCTGCTGTTTCTTCCATAGGCCGGTATTGGGCTGAAAACGCCTGTTTTGAAACTCTGCACAGAAAGGGTTTGCAGACTGCTGAATCCACACACGGGTTTAACTCTGGAAGTTGAGTGCACACATTGACAACCGTTCTGTTAGATAGCTGCGTTTTGGATTTAGAAGCAGATATTTCCCTGGGCTTTCTGCTGTTTCTTCCATAGGCCGGTATTGGGCTGAAAACGCCTGTTTTGAAACTCTGCACAGAAAGGGTTTGCAGACTGCTGAATCCACACACGGGTTTAACTCTGGAAGTTGAGTGCACACATTGACAACCGTTCTGTTAGATAGCTGCGTTTTGGATTTAGAAGCAGATATTTCCCTGTGCTTTCTGCTGTTTCTTCCATAGGCCGGTATTGGGCTGAAAACGCCTGTTTTGAAACTCTGCACAGAAAGGGTTTGCAGACTGCTGAATCCACACACGGGTTTAACTCTGGAAGTTGAGTGCACACATTGACAACCGTTCTGTTAGATAGCTGCGTTTTGGATTTAGAAGCAGGTATTTCCCTGTGCTTTCTGCTGTTTCTTCCATAGGCCGGTATTGGGCTGAAAACGCCTGTTTTGAAACTCTGCACAGAAAGGGTTTGCAGACTGCTGAATCCACACACGGGTTTAACTCTGGAAGTTGAGTGCACACATTGACAACCGTTCTGTTAGATAGCTGCGTTTTGGATTTAGAAGCAGATATTTCCCTGTGCTTTCTGCTGTTTCTTCCATAGGCCGGTATTGGACTGAAAACGCCTGTTTTGAAACTCTGCACAGAAAGGGTTTGCAGACTGCTGAATCCACACACGGGTTTAACTCTGGAAGTTGAGTGCACACATTGACAACCGTTCTGTTAGATAGCTGCGTTTTGCATTTAGAAGCAGAGATTTCCCTGTGCTTTCTGCTGTTTCTTCCATAGGCCGGTATTGGGCTGAAAACGCCTGTTTTGAAACTCTGCACAGAAAGGGTTTGCAGACTGCTGAATCCACACACGGGTTTAACTCTGGAAGTTGAGTGCACACATTGACAACCGTTCTGTTAGATAGCTGCGTTTTGGATTTAGAAGCAGAGATTTCCCTGTGCTTTCTGCTGTTTCTTCCATAGGCCGGTATTGGGCTGAAAACGCCTGTTTTGAAACTCTGCACAGAAAGGGTTTGCAGACTGCTGAATCCACACACGGGTTTAACTCTGGAAGTTGAGTGCACACATTGACAACCGTTCTGTTAGATAGCTGCGTTTTGGATTTAGAAGCAGAGATTTCCCTGTGCTTTCTGCTGTTTCTTCCATAGGCCGGTATTGGGCTGAAAACGCCTGTTTTGAAACTCTGCACAGAAAGGGTTTGCAGACTGCTGAATCCACACACGGGTTTAACTCTGGAAGTTGAGTGCACACATTGACAACCGTTCTGTTAGATAGCTGCGTTTTGGATTTAGAAGCAGATATTTCCCTGTGCTTTCTGCTGTTTCTTCCATAGGCCGGTATTGGGCTGAAAACGCCTGTTTTGAAACTCTGCACAGAAAGGGTTTGCAGACTGCTGAATCCACACACGGGTTTAACTCTGGAAGTTGAGTGCACACATTGACAACCGTTCTGTTAGATAGCTGCGTTTTGGATTTAGAAGCAGATATTTCCCTGTGCTTTCTGCTGTTTCTTCCATAGGCCGGTATTGGGCTGAAAACGCCTGTTTTGAAACTCTGCACAGAAAGGGTTTGCAGACTGCTGAATCCACACACGGGTTTAACTCTGGAAGTTGAGTGCACACATTGACAACCGTTCTGTTAGATAGCTGCGTTTTGGATTTAGAAGCAGATATTTCCCTGTGCTTTCTGCTGTTTCTTCCATAGGCCGGTATTGGGCTGAAAACGCCTGTTTTGAAACTCTGCACAGAAAGGGTTTGCAGACTGCTGAATCCACACACGGGTTTAACTCTGGAAGTTGAGTGCACACATTGACAACCGTTCTGTTAGATAGCTGCGTTTTGGATTTAGAAGCAGATATTTCCCTGTGCTTTCTGCTGTTTCTTCCATAGGCCGGTATTGGGCTGAAAACGCCTGTTTTGAAACTCTGCACAGAAAGGGTTTGCAGACTGCTGAATCCACACACGGGTTTAACTCTGGAAGTTGAGTGCACACATTGACAACCGTTCTGTTAGATAGCTGCGTTTTGGATTTAGAAGCAGAGATTTCCCTGTGCTTTCTGCTGTTTCTTCCATAGGCCGGTATTGGGCTGAAAACGCCTGTTTTGAAACTCGGCACAGAAAGGGTTTGCAGACTGCTGAATCCACACACGGGTTTAACTCTGGAAGTTGAGTGCACACATTGACAACCGTTCTGTTAGATAGCTGCGTTTTGGATTTAGAAGCAGATATTTCCCTGTGCTTTCTGCTGTTTCTTCCATAGGCCGGTATTGGGCTGAAAACGCCTGTTTTGAAACTCTGCACAGAAAGGGTTTGCAGACTGCTGAATCCACACACGGGTTTAACTCTGGAAGTTGAGTGCACACATTGACAACCGTTCTGTTAGATAGCTGCGTTTTGGATTTAAAAGCAGATATTTCCCTGTGCTTTCTGCTGGTTCTTCCATAGGCCGGTATTGGGCTGAAAACGCCTGTTTGGAAACTCTGCACAGAAAGGGTTTGCAGACTGCTGAATCCACACACGGGTTTAACTCTGGAAGTTGAGTGCACACATTGACAACCGTTCTGTTAGATAGCTGCGTTTTGGATTTAGAAGCAGATATTTCCCTGTGCTTTCTGCTGTTTCTTCCATAGGCCGGTATTGGGCTGAAAACGCCTGTTTTGAAACTCTGCACAGAAAGGGTTTGCAGACTGCTGAATCCACACACGGGTTTAACTCTGGAAGTTGAGTGCACACATTGACAACCGTTCTGTTAGATAGCTGCGTTTTGGATTTAGAAGCAGAGATTTCCCTGTGCTTTCTGCTGTTTCTTCCATAGGCCGGTATTGGGCTGAAAACGCCTGTTTTGAAACTCTGCACAGAAAGGGTTTGCAGACTGCTGAATCCACACACGGGTTTAACTCTGGAAGTTGAGTGCACACATTGACAACCGTTCTGTTAGATAGCTGCGTTTTGGATTTAGAAGCAGATATTTCCCTGTGCTTTCTGCTGTTTCTTCCATAGGCCGGTATTGGGCTGAAAACGCCTGTTTTGAAACTCTGCACAGAAAGGGTTTGCAGACTGCTGAATCCACACACGGGTTTAACTCTGGAAGTTGAGTGCACACATTGACAACCGTTCTGTTAGATAGCTGCGTTTTGGATTTAGAAGCAGAGATTTCCCTGTGCTTTCTGCTGTTTCTTCCATAGGCCGGTATTGGGCTGAAAACGCCTGTTTTGAAACTCTGCACAGAAAGGGTTTGCAGACTGCTGAATCCACACACGGGTTTAACTCTGGAAGTTGAGTGCACACATTGACAACCGTTCTGTTAGATAGCTGCGTTTTGGATTTAGAAGCAGATATTTCCCTGTGCTTTCTGCTGTTTCTTCCATAGGCCGGTATTGGGCTGAAAACGCCTGTTTTGAAACTCTGCACAGAAAGGGTTTGCAGACTGCTGAATCCACACACGGGTTTAACTCTGGAAGTTGAGTGCACACATTGACAACCGTTCTGTTAGATAGCTGCGTTTTGGATTTAGAAGCAGAGATTTCCCTGTGCTTTCTGCTGTTTCTTCCATAGGCCGGTATTGGGCTGAAAACGCCTGTTTTGAAACTCGGCACAGAAAGGGTTTGCAGACTGCTGAATCCACACACGGGTTTAACTCTGGAAGTTGAGTGCACACATTGACAACCGTTCTGTTAGATAGCTGCGTTTTGGATTTAGAAGCAGATATTTCCCTGTGCTTTCTGCTGTTTCTTCCATAGGCCGGTATTGGTCTGAAAACGCCTGTTTTGAAATTCTGCACAGAAAGTGTTTGCAGACTGCTGAATCCACACACGGGTTTAACTCTGGAAGTTGAGTGCACACATTGACAACCGTTCTGTTAGATAGCTGCGTTTTGGATTTAGAAGCAGATATTTCCCTGTGCTTTCTGCTGTTTCTTCCATAGGCCGGTATTGGGCTGAAAACGCCTGTTTTGAAACTCTGCACAGAAAGGGTTTGCAGACTGCTGAATCCACACACGGGTTTAACTCTGGAAGTTGAGTGCACACATTGACAACCGTTCTGTTAGATAGCTGCCTTTTGGTTTTAGAAGCAGTTATTTCTCTTTACAGCTCATACTCTCATTCACTCCGGAATATCCAAACGCAGCTCCTAAAAGAAACGGGTTTCTATGTATAATGAGATATTTCTCTTTACATCTTGTACCCCAGTATACTCTGATATATGCAAACGCAGCTCCTGGAAGAATCGTGTTTGTAACTCGCTGAATCTGAGCATATATTGAAGTCTGTTAGGTGAATGATCACACAGCAGAGCAGTTTGAAAAAAACATTTCTTCCATGTTATAGATGCACTGTTACTGCTACTGCTTTTAGGCTGGTGTTTTCCTGGAAATGTTGGTTTTAGAATTTCCATATAAATGCTTTGTAAACTGCTGCATAAGTGGAGCAGTTTAATTCGTTAAGTTGAATGCCCTCATTCACATTCATTCTGTTAGCTAGCTCCGTTTTGGTTTTAGAAGCCTATGTTTCTAGTTACAGCATATACTCCCATTCATTCTGGAATAGCCAAACGCAGCTCCCAGAATAGACGTGTTTCTAAGTCACTGAATCTAAACATAGATTCAACTCCCTTAGGTGAACGAACACACAGCACAGCAGTTTGAAAGAAATGTTTTATTTGAGTTTTAGACGCAGTCTTATTGCTATTTCTTAGAGCCCGGTATTTTGCTGGGAATGTCTGTTTTAGAATCTGCACAAAAATCTTTTCTAAACTGCTGCATAGAAACAGCAGTTTATCTCAATAAGCTGAATGCACACAGTGACAACCATTCTGTTAGATGGCTCCGTGTTTGTTTTAGAACCAGATATTTCACTTTAAACCTTATACTCCAGTACACTCTGGAATATGCAAATGCAGCTCCTGGAAGAAACGTGTTTCTTACTCGCTGAATCTGAACATATACTCAAGACTCTTAGGTGAATGAACACAGAGCAGAGCATTTTGAAGAAAACGTTTCTTCTATGTTATAGATGCAGTCTTACTGCTACTTCTTTTAGGCTGGTGTTTTGCTGCAAATGTTGATTTTAGAATTTGCATATAAAGGGTTTCTAAACTGCTGCCTAAGAAGAGCAGATTAACCCTTTAAGTTGAATGCACACATTCACAACCATTCTGTTAGATAGCTCCGTTTTGGTTTTAGAAACAGATATTTCTCTTTACAGCATTTACTCCCATACACTCTGGAATACCGAAATGCAGCTCCTAGAATAAACGTGTTTCAAACTCGCTGAATCCAAACATAGATTCAACGACCTTTGGTGAACGAACACACTGCAGAGCAGTTTGAAAGAAACGTTCCCTCTGAGTTTTAGACGCAGTCTTACTGCTATTTCTTATAGGCCGGTATTTTGCTGGAAATGTCTGTTTGAGAATCTACACAGAAATGTTTTCTAAACTGCTGCATACAAACAGCAGTTTAGCTCAGTAAGTTGAATGCACACATTGACAACCATTCCATTAGATCATCCGTTTTTCTTTTGGAACGAGACATTTGTCTTTACATCTTATACTCCAGTATACTCTGGAATAGGCAAACACAGCTCCTGGAAGAAACGTGTTGCTAACTAGCTGAATCTGAACATATATTCAAGTCTCTTATATGAATGAACACACAGCAGAGCAGTTTGAAAACAGTTTCTTCCATGTTAAAGATGCAGTCTTACTGCTATTTCCTTTAGGCTGGTGTTTTGCTGGAAAGGTCTGTATGAGAATTTGCATATAAAGGGTTTCTAAAGTGCTGCATGAGAAGAGCAGTTTACCTCTTTAAGCCAAAGGCACACATTCACAACCACTCTGCTAGATAGATCCATTTTGGTTTTAGAAACAGATATTTCTCTTTACAGCATATACTCCCATTCATTCTGGAATATTCAAAGACAGCTCCTAGAATAAACGCGTTTCTATCTCGCTGAATCTAAACATAGATTCAACTCCCTTAGGTCAAAGAACACAGGGCCGAGCAGTTTGAAAGAAACGTTTCTTCTGAGTTTTAGACGCAGTCTTACTGCTCTTTCCTATATATGCCGGTACTGGGCCGGAAAGGCCTGTTTTGAGATTCTGCACAGAAAGTGTTTGCAGACTGCTGAATCCACACACGGGTTTAACTCTGGAAGTTGAGTGCACACATTGACAACCGTTCTGTTAGATAGCTGCGTTTTGGATTTAGAAGCAGAGATTTCCCTGTGCTTTCTGCTGTTTCTTCCATAGGCCGGTATTGGGCTGAAAACGCCTGTTTTGAAACTCTGCACCGAAAGGGTTTGCAGACTGCTGAATCCACACACGGGTTTAACTCTGGAAGTTGAGTGCACACATTGACAACCGTTCTGTTAGATAGCTGCGTTTTGGATTTAGAAGCAGATATTTCCCTGTGCTTTCTGCTGTTTCTTCCATATGCCGGTATTGGGCTGAAAACGCCTGTTTTGAAACTCGGCACAGAAAGGGTTTGCAGACTGCTGAATCCACACACGGGTTTAACTCTGGAAGTTGAGTGCACACATTGACAACCGTTCTGTTAGATAGCTGCGTTTTGGATTTAGAAGCAGATATTTCCCTGTGCTTTCTGCTGTTTCTTCCATATGCCGGTATTGGGCTGAAAACTCCTGTTTTGAAACTCTGCACCAAAAGGGTTTGCAGACTGCTGAATCCACACACGGGTTTAACTCTGGAAGTTGAGTGCACACATTGACAACCGTTCTGTTAGATAGCTGCGTTTTGGATTTAGAAGCAGATATTTCCCTGTGCTTTCTGCTGTTTCTTCCATATGCCGGCATTGGGCTGAAAACGCCTGTTTTGAAACTCTGCACAGAAAGGGTTTGCAGGGTGCTGAATCCACACACCGGTTTAACTCTGGAAGTTGAGTGCACACATTGACAACCGTTCTGTTAGATAGCTGCGTTTTGGATTTAGAAGCAGATATTTCCCTGTGCTTTCTGCTGTTTCTTCCATAGGCCGGTATTGGGCTGAAAACGCCTGTTTTGAAACTCTGCACAGAAAGGGTTTGCAGACTGCTGAATCCACACACGGGTTTAACTCTGGAAGTTGAGTGCACACATTGACAACCGTTCTGTTAGATAGCTGCGTTTTGGATTTAGAAGCAGATATTTCCCTGTGCTTTCTGCTGTTTCTTCCATAGGCCGGTATTGGGCTGAAAACGCCTGTTTTGAAACTCGGCACAGAAAGGGTTTGCAGACTGCTGAATCCACACACGGGTTTAACTCTGGAAGTTGAGTGCACACATTGACAACCGTTCTGTTAGATAGCTGCGTTTTGGATTTAGAAGCAGATATTTCCCTGGGCTTTCTGCTGTTTCTTCCATAGGCCGGTATTGGGCTGAAAACGCCTGTTTTGAAATTCTGCACAGAAAGTGTTTGCAGACTTCTGAATCCACACACGGGTTTAACTCTGGAAGTTGAGTGCACACATTGACAACCGTTCTGTTAGATAGCTGCGTTTTGGATTTAGAAGCAGATATTTCCCTGTGCTTTCTGCTGTTTCTTCCATAGGTCGGTATTGGGCTGAAAACGCCTGTTTTGAAATTCTGCACAGAAAGTGTTTGCAGACTGCTGAATCCACACACGGGTTTAACTCTGGAAGTTGAGTGCACACATTGACAACCGTTCTGTTAGATAGCTGCGTTTTGGATTTAGAAGCAGATATTTCCCTGTGCTTTCTGCTGTTTCTTCCATAGGCCGGTATTGGGCTGAAAACGCCTGTTTTGAAACTCTGCACCGAAAGGGTTTGCAGACTGCTGAATCCACACACGGGTTTAACTCTGGAAGTTGAGTGCACACATTGACAACCGTTCTGTTAGATAGCTGCGTTTTGGATTTAGAAGCAGATATTTCCCTGTGCTTTCTGCTGTTTCTTCCATAGGCCGGTATTGGGCTGAAAACGCCTGTTTTGAAATTCTGCACAGAAAGTGTTTGCAGACTGCTGAATCCACACACGGGTTTAACTCTGGAAGTTGAGTGCACACATTGACAACCGTTCTGTTAGATAGCTGCGTTTTGGATTTAGAAGCAGATATTTCCCTGTGCTTTCTGCTGTTTCTTCCATAGGCCGGTATTGGGCTGAAAACGCCTGTTTTGAAACTCTGCACAGAAAGGGTTTGCAGACTGCTGAATCCACACACGGGTTTAACTCTGGAAGTTGAGTGCACACATTGACAACCGTTCTATTAGATAGCTGCGTTTTGGATTTAGAAGCAGATATTTCCCTGTGCTTTCTGCTGTTTCTTCCATAGGCCGGTATTGGGCTGAAAACGCCTGTTTTGAAACTCTGCACAGAAAGGGTTTGCAGACTGCTGAATCCACACACGGGTTTAACTCTGGAAGTTGAGTGCACACATTGACAACCGTTCTGTTAGATAGCTGCGTTTTGGATTTAGAAGCAGATATTTCCCTGTGCTTTCTGCTGTTTCTTCCATAGGCCGGTATTGGGCTGAAAACGCCTGTTTTGAAACTCTGCACAGAAAGGGTTTGCAGACTGCTGAATCCACACACGGGTTTAACTCTGGAAGTTGAGTGCACACATTGACAACCGTTCTGTTAGATAGCTGCGTTTTGGATTTAGAAGCAGATATTTCCCTGTGCTTTCTGCTGTTTCTTCCATATGCCGGTATTGGGCTGAAAACGCCTGTTTTGAAACTCTGCACAGAAAGGGTTTGCAGGGTGCTGAATCCACACACGGGTTTAACTCTGGAAGTTGAGTGCACACATTGACAACCGTTCTGTTAGATAGCTGCGTTTTGGATTTAGAAGCAGATATTTCCCTGTGCTTTCTGCTGTTTCTTCCATAGGCCGGTATTGGGCTGAAAACGCCTGTTTTGAAACTCTGCACAGAAAGGGTTTGCAGACTGCTGAATCCACACACGGGTTTAACTCTGGAAGTTGAGTGCACACATTGACAACCGTTCTGTTAGATAGCTGCGTTTTGGATTTAGAAGCAGATATTTCCCTGTGCTTTCTGCTGTTTCTTCCATAGGCCGGTATTGGGCTGAAAACGCCTGTTTTGAAACTCGGCACAGAAAGGGTTTGCAGACTGCTGAATCCACACACGGGTTTAACTCTGGAAGTTGAGTGCACACATTGACAACCGTTCTGTTAGATAGCTGCGTTTTGGATTTAGAAGCAGATATTTCCCTGGGCTTTCTGCTGTTTCTTCCATAGGCCGGTATTGGGCTGAAAACGCCTGTTTTGAAACTCTGCACCGAAAGGGTTTGCAGACTGCTGAATCCACACACGGGTTTAACTCTGGAAGTTGAGTGCACACATTGACAACCGTTCTGTTAGATAGCTGCGTTTTGGATTTAGAAGCAGATATTTCCCTGTGCTTTCTGCTGTTTCTTCCATAGGCCGGTATTGGGCTGAAAACGCCTGTTTTGAAACTCGGCACAGAAAGGGTTTGCAGACTGCTGAATCCACACACGGGTTTAACTCTGGAAGTTGAGTGCACACATTGACAACCGTTCTGTTAGATAGCTGCGTTTTGGATTTAGAAGCAGATATTTCCCTGTGCTTTCTGCTGTTTCTTCCATATGCCGGTATTGGGCTGAAAACTCCTGTTTTGAAATTCTACACAGAAAGTGTTTGCAGACTGCTGAATCCACACACGGGTTTAACTCTGGAAGTTGAGTGCACACATTGACAACCGTTCTGTTAGATAGCTGCGTTTTGGATTTAGAAGCAGAGATTTCCCTGTGCTTTCTGCTGTTTCTTCCATAGGCCGGTATTGGGCTGAAAACGCCTGTTTTGAAACTCTGCACAGAAAGGGTTTGCAGACTGCTGAATCCACACACGGGTTTAACTCTGGAAGTTGAGTGCACACATTGACAACCGTTCTGTTAGATAGCTGCGTTTTGGATTTAGAAGCAGATATTTCCCTGTGCTTTCTGCTGTTTCTTCCATAGGCCGGTATTGGGCTGAAAACGCCTGTTTTGAAACTCTGCACAGAAAGGGTTTGCAGACTGCTGAATCCACACACGGGTTTAACTCTGGAAGTTGAGTGCACACATTGACAACCGTTCTGTTAGATAGCTGCGTTTTGGATTTAGAAGCAGAGATTTCCCTGTGCTTTCTGCTGTTTCTTCCATAGGCCGGTATTGGGCTGAAAACGCCTGTTTTGAAATTCTGCACAGAAAGTGTTTGCAGACTTCTGAATCCACACACGGGTTTAACTCTGGAAGTTGAGTGCACACATTGACAACCGTTCTGTTAGATAGCTGCGTTTTGGATTTAGAAGCAGATATTTCCCTGTGCTTTCTGCTGTTTCTTCCATAGGCCGGTATTGGGCTGAAAACGCCTGTTTTGAAACTCTGCACAGAAAGGGTTTGCAGACTGCTGAATCCACACACGGGTTTAACTCTGGAAGTTGAGTGCACACATTGACAACCGTTCTGTTAGATAGCTGCGTTTTGGATTTAGAAGCAGATATTTCCCTGTGCTTTCTGCTGTTTCTTCCATAGGCCGGTATTGGGCTGAAAACGCCTGTTTTGAAACTCTGCACAGAAAGGGTTTGCAGACTGCTGAATCCACACACGGGTTTAACTCTGGAAGTTGAGTGCACACATTGACAACCGTTCTGTTAGATAGCTGCGTTTTGGATTTAGAAGCAGATATTTCCCTGTGCTTTCTGCTGTTTCTTCCATAGGCCGGTATTGGGCTGAAAACGCCTGTTTTGAAACTCGGCACAGAAAGGGTTTGCAGACTGCTGAATCCACACACGGGTTTAACTCTGGAAGTTGAGTGCACACATTGACAACCGTTCTGTTAGATAGCTGCGTTTTGGATTTAGAAGCAGATATTTCCCTGGGCTTTCTGCTGTTTCTTCCATATGCCGGTATTGGGCTGAAAACTCCTGTTTTGAAACTCTGCACCGAAAGGGTTTGCAGACTGCTGAATCCACACACGGGTTTAACTCTGGAAGTTGAGTGCACACATTGACAACCGTTCTGTTAGATAGCTGCGTTTTGGATTTAGAAGCAGAGATTTCCCTGTGCTTTCTGCTGTTTCTTCCATAGGCCGGTATTGGGCTGAAAACGCCTGTTTTGAAATTCTGCACAGAAAGTGTTTGCAGACTTCTGAATCCACACACGGGTTTAACTCTGGAAGTTGAGTGCACACATTGACAACCGTTCTGTTAGATAGCTGCGTTTTGGATTTAGAAGCAGATATTTCCCTGTGCTTTCTGCTGTTTCTTCCATAGGCCGGTATTGGGCTGAAAACGCCTGTTTTGAAACTCTGCACAGAAAGGGTTTGCAGACTGCTGAATCCACACACGGTTTTAACTCTGGAAGTTGAGTGCACACATTGACAACCGTTCTGTTAGATAGCTGCGTTTTGGATTTAGAAGCAGATATTTCCCTGTGCTTTCTGCTGTTTCTTCCATAGGCCGGTATTGGGCTGAAAACGCCTGTTTTGAAATTCTGCACAGAAATTGTTTGCAGACTGCTGAATCCACACACGGGTTTAACTCTGGAAGTTGAGTGCACACATTGACAACCGTTCTGTTAGATAGCTGCGTTTTGGATTTAGAAGCAGATATTTCCCTGTGCTTTCTGCTGTTTCTTCCATAGGCCGGTATTGGGCTGAAAACGCCTGTTTTGAAACTCTGCACAGAAAGGGTTTGCAGACTGCTGAATCCACACACGGGTTTAACTCTGGAAGTTGAGTGCACACATTGACAACCGTTCTGTTAGATAGCTGCGTTTTGGATTTAGAAGCAGAGATTTCCCTGTGCTTTCTGCTGTTTCTTCCATAGGCCGGTATTGGGCTGAAAACGCCTGTTTTGAAACTCTGCACAGAAAGGGTTTGCAGACTGCTGAATCCACACACGGGTTTAACTCTGGAAGTTGAGTGCACACATTGACAACCGTTCTGTTAGATAGCTGCGTTTTGGATTTAGAAGCAGAGATTTCCCTGTGCTTTCTGCTGTTTCTTCCATAGGCCGGTATTGGGCTGAAAACGCCTGTTTTGAAACTCTGCACAGAAAGGGTTTGCAGACTGCTGAATCCACACACGGGTTTAACTCTGGAAGTTGAGTGCACACATTGACAACCGTTCTGTTAGATAGCTGCGTTTTGGATTTAGAAGCAGATATTTCCCTGTGCTTTCTGCTGTTTCTTCCATATGCCGGCATTGGGCTGAAAACGCCTGTTTTGAAACTCTGCACAGAAAGGGTTTGCAGGGTGCTGAATCCACACACGGGTTTAACTCTGGAAGTTGAGTGCACACATTGACAACCGTTCTGTTAGATAGCTGCGTTTTGGATTTAGAAGCAGATATTTCCCTGTGCTTTCTGCTGTTTCTTCCATAGGCCGGTATTGGGCTGAAAACGCCTGTTTTGAAACTCTGCACAGAAAGGGTTTGCAGACTGCTGAATCCACACACGGGTTTAACTCTGGAAGTTGAGTGCACACATTGACAACCGTTCTGTTAGATAGCTGCGTTTTGGATTTAGAAGCAGATATTTCCCTGTGCTTTCTGCTGTTTCTTCCATAGGCCGGTATTGGGCTGAAAACGCCTGTTTTGAAACTCGGCACAGAAAGGGTTTGCAGACTGCTGAATCCACACACGGGTTTAACTCTGGAAGTTGAGTGCACACATTGACAACCGTTCTGTTAGATAGCTGCGTTTTGGATTTAGAAGCAGATATTTCCCTGGGCTTTCTGCTGTTTCTTCCATATGCCGGTATTGGGCTGAAAACTCCTGTTTTGAAACTCTGCACCGAAAGGGTTTGCAGACTGCTGAATCCACACACGGGTTTAACTCTGGAAGTTGAGTGCACACATTGACAACCGTTCTGTTAGATAGCTGCGTTTTGGATTTAGAAGCAGAGATTTCCCTGTGCTTTCTGCTGTTTCTTCCATAGGCCGGTATTGGGCTGAAAACGCCTGTTTTGAAACTCTGCACAGAAAGGGTTTGCAGACTGCTGAATCCACACACGGGTTTAACTCTGGAAGTTGAGTGCACACATTGACAACCGTTCTGTTAGATAGCTGCGTTTTGGATTTAGAAGCAGATATTTCCCTGTGCTTTCTGCTGTTTCTTCCCTATGCCGGTATTGGGCTGAAAACTCCTGTTTTGAAACTCTGCACCGAAAGGGTTTGCAGACTGCTGAATCCACACACGGGTTTAACTCTGGAAGTTGAGTGCACACATTGACAACCGTTCTGTTAGATAGCTGCGTTTTGGATTTAGAAGCAGATATTTCCCTGTGCTTTCTGCTGTTTCTTCCATAGGCCGGTATTGGGCTGAAAACGCCTGTTTTTAAACTCTGCACAGAAAGGGTTTGCAGACTGCTGAATCCACACACGGGTTTAACTCTGGAAGTTGAGTGCACACATTGACAACCGTTCTGTTAGATAGCTGCGTTTTGGATTTAGAAGCAGATATTTCCCTGTGCTTTCTGCTGTTTCTTCCATAGGCCGGTATTGGGCTGAAAACGCCTGTTTTGAAACTCTGCACAGAAAGTGTTTGCAGACTGCTGAATCCACACACGGGTTTAACTCTGGAAGTTGAGTGCACACATTGACAACCGTTCTGTTAGATAGCTGCGTTTTGGATTTAGAAGCAGATATTTCCCTGTGCTTTCTGCTGTTTCTTCCATAGGCCGGTATTGGGCTGAAAACGCCTGTTTTGAAACTCTGCACAGAAAGGGTTTGCAGACTGCTGAATCCACACACGGGTTTAACTCTGGAAGTTGAGTGCACACATTGACAACCGTTCTGTTAGATAGCTGCGTTTTGGATTTAGAAGCAGATATTTCCCTGTGCTTTCTGCTGTTTCTTCCATAGGCCGGTATTGGGCTGAAAACGCCTGTTTTGAAACTCTGCACAGAAAGGGTTTGCAGACTGCTGAATCCACACACGGGTTTAACTCTGGAAGTTGAGTGCACACATTGACAACCGTTCTGTTAGATAGCTGCGTTTTGGATTTAGAAGCAGATATTTCCCTGTGCTTTCTGCTGTTTCTTCCCTATGCCGGTATTGGGCTGAAAACTCCTGTTTTGAAACTCTGCACCGAAAGGGTTTGCAGACTGCTGAATCCACACACGGGTTTAACTCTGGAAGTTGAGTGCACACATTGACAACCGTTCTGTTAGATAGCTGCGTTTTGGATTTAGAAGCAGATATTTCCCTGTGCTTTCTGCTGTTTCTTCCATATGCCGGTATTGGGCTGAAAACGCCTGTTTTGAAATTCTGCACAGAAAGTGTTTGCAGACTGCTGAATCCTCACACGGGTTTAACTCTGGAAGTTGAGTGCACACATTGACAACCGTTCTGTTAGATAGCTGCGTTTTGGATTTAGAAGCAGATATTTCCCTGTGCTTTCTGCTGTTTCTTCCATAGGCCGGTATTGGGCTGAAAACGCCTGTTTTGAAACTCTGCACAGAAAGGGTTTGCAGACTGCTGAATCCACACACGGGTTTAACTCTGGAAGTTGAGTGCACACATTGACAACCGTTCTGTTAGATAGCTGCGTTTTGGATTTAGAAGCAGATATTTCCCTGTGCTTTCTGCTGTTTCTTCCATAGGCCGGTATTGGGCTGAAAACGCCTGTTTTGAAACTCTGCACAGAAAGGGTTTGCAGACTGCTGAATCCACACACGGGTTTAACTCTGGAAGTTGAGTGCACACATTGACAACCGTTCTGTTAGATAGCTGCGTTTTGGATTTAGAAGCAGAGATTTCCCTGTGCTTTCTGCTGTTTCTTCCATAGGCCGGTATTGGGCTGAAAACGCCTGTTTTGAAATTCTGCACAGAAAGTGTTTGCAGACTTCTGAATCCACACACGGGTTTAACTCTGGAAGTTGAGTGCACACATTGACAACCGTTCTGTTAGATAGCTGCGTTTTGGATTTAGAAGCAGATATTTCCCTGTGCTTTCTGCTGTTTCTTCCATAGGCCGGTATTGGGCTGAAAACGCCTGTTTTGAAACTCTGCACAGAAAGGGTTTGCAGACTGCTGAATCCACACACGGGTTTAACTCTGGAAGTTGAGTGCACACATTGACAACCGTTCTGTTAGATAGCTGCGTTTTGGATTTAGAAGCAGATATTTCCCTGTGCTTTCTGCTGTTTCTTCCATAGGCCGGTATTGGGCTGAAAACGCCTGTTTTGAAATTCTGCACAGAAAGTGTTTGCAGACTGCTGAATCCACACACGGGTTTAACTCTGGAAGTTGAGTGCACACATTGACAACCGTTCTGTTAGATAGCTGCGTTTTGGATTTAGAAGCAGAGATTTCCCTGTGCTTTCTGCTGTTTCTTCCATAGGCCGGTATTGGGCTGAAAACGCCTGTTTTGAAACTCTGCACAGAAAGGGTTTGCAGACTGCTGAATCCACACACGGGTTTAACTCTGGAAGTTGAGTGCACACATTGACAACCGTTCTGTTAGATAGCTGCGTTTTGGATTTAGAAGCAGATATTTCCCTGTGCTTTCTGCTGTTTCTTCCATAGGCCGGTATTGGGCTGAAAACGCCTGTTTTGAAACTCTGCACAGAAAGGGTTTGCAGACTGCTGAATCCACACACGGGTTTAACTCTGGAAGTTGAGTGCACACATTGACAACCGTTCTGTTAGATAGCTGCGTTTTGGATTTAGAAGCAGAGATTTCCCTGTGCTTTCTGCTGTTTCTTCCATAGGCCGGTATTGGGCTGAAAACGTCTGTTTTGAAACTCTGCACAGAAAGGGTTTGCAGACTGCTGAATCCACACACGGGTTTAACTCTGGAAGTTGAGTGCACACATTGACAACCGTTCTGTTAGATAGCTGCGTTTTGGATTTAGAAGCAGATATTTCCCTGTGCTTTCTGCTGTTTCTTCCATAGGCCGGTATTGGGCTGAAAACGCCTGTTTTGAAACTCTGCACAGAAAGGGTTTGCAGACTGCTGAATCCACACACGGGTTTAACTCTGGAAGTTGAGTGCACACATTGACAACCGTTCTGTTAGATAGCTGCGTTTTGGATTTAGAAGCAGATATTTCCCTGTGCTTTCTGCTGTTTCTTCCATAGGCCGGTATTGGGCTGAAAACGCCTGTTTTGAAATTCTGCACAGAAAGTGTTTGCAGACTGCTGAATCCACACACGGGTTTAACTCTGGAAGTTGAGTGCACACATTGACAACCGTTCTGTTAGATAGCTGCGTTTTGGATTTAGAAGCAGATATTTCCCTGTGCTTTCTGCTGTTTCTTCCATAGGCCGGTATTGGGCTGAAAACGCCTGTTTTGAAACTCTGCACAGAAAGGGTTTGCAGACTGCTGAATCCACACACGGGTTTAACTCTGGAAGTTGAGTGCACACATTGACAACCGTTCTATTAGATAGCTGCGTTTTGGATTTAGAAGCAGATATTTCCCTGTGCTTTCTGCTGTTTCTTCCATAGGCCGGTATTGGGCTGAAAACGCCTGTTTTGAAACTCTGCACAGAAAGAGTTTGCAGACTGCTGAATCCACACACAGGTTTAACTCTGGAAGTTGAGTGCACACATTGACAACCGTTCTGTTAGATAGCTGCGTTTTGGATTTAGAAGCAGAGATTTCCCTGTGCTTTCTGCTGTTTCTTCCATAGGCCGGTATTGGGCTGAAAACGCCTGTTTTGAAACTCTGCACAGAAAGGGTTTGCAGACTGCTGAATCCACACACGGGTTTAACTCTGGAAGTTGAGTGCACACATTGACAACCGTTCTGTTAGATAGCTGCGTTTTGGATTTAGAAGCAGATATTTCCCTGTGCTTTCTGCTGTTTCTTCCATATGCCGGTATTGGGCTGAAAACGCCTGTTTTGAAACTCTGCACAGAAAGGGTTTGCAGACTGCTGAATCCACACACGGGTTTAACTCTGGAAGTTGAGTGCACACATTGACAACCGTTCTGTTAGATAGCTGCGTTTTGGATTTAGAAGCAGATATTTCCCTGTGCTTTCTGCTGTTTCTTCCTTAGGCCGGTATTGGGCTGAAAACGCCTGTTTTGAAACTCTGCACAGAAAGGGTTTGCAGACTGCTGAATCCACACACGGGTTTAACTCTGGAAGTTGAGTGCACACATTGACAACCGTTCTGTTAGATAGCTGCGTTTTGGATTTAGAAGCAGAGATTTCCCTGTGCTTTCTGCTGTTTCTTCCATAGGCCGGTATTGGGCTGAAAACGCCTGTTTTGAAACTCTGCACAGAAAGGGTTTGCAGACTGCTGAATCCACACACGGGTTTAACTCTGGAAGTTGAGTGCACACATTGACAACCGTTCTGTTAGATAGCTGCGTTTTGGATTTAGAAGCAGATATTTCCCTGTGCTTTCTGCTGTTTCTTCCCTATGCCGGTATTGGGCTGAAAACTCCTGTTTTGAAACTCTGCACCGAAAGGGTTTGCAGACTGCTGAATCCACACACGGGTTTAACTCTGGAAGTTGAGTGCACACATTGACAACCGTTCTGTTAGATAGCTGCGTTTTGGATTTAGAAGCAGATATTTCCCTGTGCTTTCTGCTGTTTCTTCCATAGGCCGGTATTGGGCTGAAAACGCCTGTTTTGAAACTCTGCACAGAAAGGGTTTGCAGACTGCTGAATCCACACACGGGTTTAACTCTGGAAGTTGAGTGCACACATTGACAACCGTTCTGTTAGATAGCTGCGTTTTGGATTTAGAAGCAGATATTTCCCTGTGCTTTCTGCTGTTTCTTCCATAGGCCGGTATTGGGCTGAAAACGCCTGTTTTGAAACTCTGCACAGAAAGGGGTTGCAGACTGCTGAATCCACACACGGGTTTAACTCTGGATGTTGAGTGCACACATTGACAACCGTTCTGTTAGATAGCTGCGTTTTGGATTTAGAAGCAGATATTTCCCTGTGCTTTCTGCTGTTTCTTCCATAGGCCGGTATTGGGCTGAAAACGCCTGTTTTGAAATTCTGCACAGAAAGTGTTTGCAGACTGCTGAATCCACACACGGGTTTACTCTGGAAGTTGAGTGCACACATTGACAACCATTGTGTTAGATAGCTGCGTTTTGGATTTAGAAGCAGATATTTCCCTGTGCTTTCTGCTGTTTCTTCCATAGGCCGGTATTGGGCTGAAAACGCCTGTTTTGAAATTCTGCACAGAAAGTGTTTGCAGACTGCTGAATCCACACACGGGTTTAACTCTGGAAGTTGAGTGCACACATTGACAACCGTTCTGTTAGATAGCTGCGTTTTGGATTTAGAAGCAGATATTTCCCTGTGCTTTCTGCTGTTTCTTCCATAGGCCGGTATTGGGCTGAAAACGCCTGTTTTGAAACTCTGCACAGAAAGGGTTTGCAGACTGCTGAATCCACACACGGGTTTAACTCTGGAAGTTGAGTGCACACATTGACAACCGTTCTGTTAGATAGCTGCGTTTTGGATTTAGAAGCAGATATTTCCCTGTGCTTTCTGCTGTTTCTTCCATAGGCCGGTATTGGGCTGAAAACGCCTGTTTTGAAACTCTGCACAGAAAGGGTTTGCAGACTGCTGAATCCACACACGGGTTTAACTCTGGAAGTTGAGTGCACACATTGACAACCGTTCTGTTAGATAGCTGCGTTTTGGATTTAGAAGCAGATATTTCCCTGTGCTTTCTGCTGTTTCTTCCCTATGCCGGTATTGGGCTGAAAACTCCTGTTTTGAAACTCTGCACCGAAAGGGTTTGCAGACTGCTGAATCCACACACGGGTTTAACTCTGGAAGTTGAGTGCACACATTGACAACCGTTCTGTTAGATAGCTGCGTTTTGGATTTAGAAGCAGATATTTCCCTGTGCTTTCTGCTGTTTCTTCCATAGGCCGGTATTGGGCTGAAAACGCCTGTTTTGAAACTCTGCACAGAAAGGGTTTGCAGACTGCTGAATCCACACACGGGTTTAACTCTGGAAGTTGAGTGCACACATTGACAACCGTTCTGTTAGATAGCTGCGTTTTGGATTTAGAAGCAGATATTTCCCTGTGCTTTCTGCTGTTTCTTCCATAGGCCGGTATTGGGCTGAAAACGCCTGTTTTGAAACTCTGCACAGAAAGGGTTTGCAGACTGCTGAATCCACACACGGGTTTAACTCTGGAAGTTGAGTGCACACATTGACAACCGTTCTGTTAGATAGCTGCGTTTTGGATTTAGAAGCAGATATTTCCCTGTGCTTTCTGCTGTTTCTTCCATAGGCCGGTATTGGGCTGAAAACGCCTGTTTTGAAATTCTGCACAGAAAGTGTTTGTAGACTGCTGAATCCACACACGGGTTTAACTCTGGAAGTTGAGTGCACACATTGACAACCGTTCTGTTAGATAGCTGCGTTTTGGATTTAGAAGCAGATATTTCCCTGTGCTTTCTGCTGTTTCTTCCATAGGCCGGTATTGGGCTGAAAACGCCTGTTTTGAAACTCTGCACAAAAAGGGTTTGCAGACTGCTGAATCCACACACGGGTTTAACTCTGGAAGTTGAGTGCACACATTGACAACCGTTCTGTTAGATAGCTGCGTTTTGGATTTAGAAGCAGATATTTCCCTGTGCTTTCTGCTGTTTCTTCCATAGGCCGGTATTGGGCTGAAAACGCCTGTTTTGAAACTCTGCACAGAAAGGGTTTGCAGACTGCTGAATCCACACACGGGTTTAACTCTGGAAGTTGAGTGCACACATTGACAACCGTTCTGTTAGATAGCTGCGTTTTGGATTTAGAAGCAGAGATTTCCCTGTGCTTTCTGCTGTTTCTTCCATAGGCCGGTATTGGGCTGAAAACGCCTGTTTTGAAATTCTGCACAGAAAGTGTTTGCAGACTTCTGAATCCACACACGGGTTTAACTCTGGAAGTTGAGTGCACACATTGACAACCGTTCTGTTAGATAGCTGCGTTTTGGATTTAGAAGCAGATATTTCCCTGTGCTTTCTGCTGTTTCTTCCATAGGCCGGTATTGGGCTGAAAACGCCTGTTTTGAAACTCTGCACAGAAAGGGTTTGCAGACTGCTGAATCCACACACGGGTTTAACTCTGGAAGTTGAGTGCACACATTGACAACCGTTCTGTTAGATAGCTGCGTTTTGGATTTAGAAGCAGATATTTCCCTGTGCTTTCTGCTGTTTCTTCCATAGGCCGGTATTGGGCTGAAAACGCCTGTTTTGAAACTCTGCACAGAAAGGGTTTGCAGACTGCTGAATCCACACACGGGTTTAACTCTGGAAGTTGAGTGCACACATTGACAACCGTTCTGTTAGATAGCTGCGTTTTGGATTTAGAAGCAGAGATTTCCCTGTGCTTTCTGCTGTTTCCTCCATAGGCCGGTATTGGGCTGAAAACGCCTGTTTTGAAATTCTGCACAGAAAGTGTTTGCAGACTTCTGAATCCACACACGGGTTTAACTCTGGAAGTTGAGTGCACACATTGACAACCGTTCTGTTAGATAGCTGCGTTTTGGATTTAGAAGCAGATATTTCCCTGTGCTTTCTGCTGTTTCTTCCATAGGCCGGTATTGGGCTGAAAACGCCTGTTTTGAAACTCTGCACAGAAAGGGTTTGCAGACTGCTGAATCCACACACGGGTTTAACTCTGGAAGTTGAGTGCACACATTGACAACCGTTCTGTTAGATAGCTGCGTTTTGGATTTAGAAGCAGATATTTCCCTGTGCTTTCTGCTGTTTCTTCCATAGGCCGGTATTGGGCTGAAAACGCCTGTTTTGAAATTCTGCACAGAAAGTGTTTGCAGACTGCTGAATCCACACACGGGTTTAACTCTGGAAGTTGAGTGCACACATTGACAACCGTTCTGTTAGATAGCTGCGTTTTGGATTTAGGAGCAGAGATTTCCCTGTGCTTTCTGCTGTTTCTTCCATAGGCCGGTATTGGGCTGAAAACGCCTGTTTTGAAACTCTGCACAGAAAGGGTTTGCAGACTGCTGAATCCACACACGGGTTTAACTCTGGAAGTTGAGTGCACACATTGACAACCGTTCTGTTAGATAGCTGCGTTTTGGATTTAGAAGCAGATATTTCCCTGTGCTTTCTGCTGTTTCTTCCATAGGCCGGTATTGGGCTGAAAACGCCTGTTTTGAAACTCTGCACAGAAAGGGTTTGCAGACTGCTGAATCCACACACGGGTTTAACTCTGGAAGTTGAGTGCACACATTGACAACCGTTCTGTTAGATAGCTGCGTTTTGGATTTAGAAGCAGAGATTTCCCTGTGCTTTCTGCTGTTTCTTCCATAGGCCGGTATTGGGCTGAAAACGTCTGTTTTGAAACTCTGCACAGAAAGGGTTTGCAGACTGCTGAATCCACACACGGGTTTAACTCTGGAAGTTGAGTGCACACATTGACAACCGTTCTGTTAGATAGCTGCGTTTTGGATTTAGAAGCAGATATTTCCCTGTGCTTTCTGCTGTTTCTTCCATAGGCCGGTATTGGGCTGAAAACGCCTGTTTTGAAACTCTGCACAGAAAGGGTTTGCAGACTGCTGAATCCACACACGGGTTTAACTCTGGAAGTTGAGTGCACACATTGACAACCGTTCTGTTAGATAGCTGCGTTTTGGATTTAGAAGCAGATATTTCCCTGTGCTTTCTGCTGTTTCTTCCATAGGCCGGTATTGGGCTGAAAACGCCTGTTTTGAAATTCTGCACAGAAAGTGTTTGCAGACTGCTGAATCCACACACGGGTTTAACTCTGGAAGTTGAGTGCACACATTGACAACCGTTCTGTTAGATAGCTGCGTTTTGGATTTAGAAGCATATATTTCCCTGTGCTTTCTGCTGTTTCTTCCATAGGCCGGTATTGGGCTGAAAACGCCTGTTTTGAAACTCTGCACAGAAAGGGTTTGCAGACTGCTGAATCCACACACGGGTTTAACTCTGGAAGTTGAGTGCACACATTGACAACCGTTCTATTAGATAGCTGCGTTTTGGATTTAGAAGCAGATATTTCCCTGTGCTTTCTGCTGTTTCTTCCATAGGCCGGTATTGGGCTGAAAACGCCTGTTTTGAAACTCTGCACAGAAAGGGTTTGCAGACTGCTGAATCCACACACGGGTTTAACTCTGGAAGTTGAGTGCACACATTGACAACCGTTCTGTTAGATAGCTGCGTTTTGGATTTAGAAGCAGAGATTTCCCTGTGCTTTCTGCTGTTTCTTCCATAGGCCGGTATTGGGCTGAAAACGCCTGTTTTGAAACTCTGCACAGAAAGGGTTTGCAGACTGCTGAATCCAGACACGGGTTTAACTCTGGAAGTTGAGTGCACACATTGACAACCGTTCTGTTAGATAGCTGCGTTTTGGATTTAGAAGCAGAGATTTCCCTGTGCTTTCTGCTGTTTCTTCCATATGCCGGTATTGGGCTGAAAACGCCTGTTTTGAAACTCTGCACAGAAAGGGTTTGCAGACTGCTGAATCCACACACGGGTTTAACTCTGGAAGTTGAGTGCACACATTGACAACCGTTCTGTTAGATAGCTGCGTTTTGGATTTAGAAGCAGATATTTCCCTGTGCTTTCTGCTGTTTCTTCCATAGGCCGGTATTGGGCTGAAAACGCCTGTTTTGAAACTCTGCACAGAAAGGGTTTGCAGACTGCTGAATCCACACACGGGTTTAACTCTGGAAGTTGAGTGCACACATTGACAACCGTTCTGTTAGATAGCTGCGTTTTGGATTTAGAAGCAGATATTTCCCTGTGCTTTCTTCTGTTTCTTCCATAGGCCGGTATTGGGCTGAAAACGCCTGTTTTGAAACTCGGCACAGAAAGGGTTTGCAGACTGCTGAATCCACACACGGGTTTAACTCTGGAAGTTGAGTGCACACATTGACAACCGTTCTGTTAGATAGCTGCGTTTTGGATTTAGAAGCAGATATTTCCCTGGGCTTTCTGCTGTTTCTTCCATATGCCGGTATTGGGCTGAAAACTCCTGTTTTGAAACTCTGCACCGAAAGGGTTTGCAGACTGCTGAATCCACACACGGGTTTAACTCTGGAAGTTGAGTGCACACATTGACAACCGTTCTGTTAGATAGCTGCGTTTTGGATTTAGAAGCAGAGATTTCCCTGTGCTTTCTGCTGTTTCTTCCATAGGCCGGTATTGGGCTGAAAACGCCTGTTTTGAAACTCTGCACAGAAAGGGTTTGCAGACTGCTGAATCCACACACGGGTTTAACTCTGGAAGTTGAGTGCACACATTGACAACCGTTCTGTTAGATAGCTGCGTTTTGGATTTAGAAGCAGATATTTCCCTGTGCTTTCTGCTGTTTCTTCCATAGGCCGGTATTGGGCTGAAAACGCCTGTTTTGAAACTCTGCACCGAAAGGGTTTGCAGACTGCTGAATCCACACACGGGTTTAACTCTGGAAGTTGAGTGCACACATTGACAACCGTTCTGTTAGATAGCTGCGTTTTGGATTTAGAAGCAGATATTTCCCTGTGCTTTCTGCTGTTTCTTCCATAGGCCGGTATTGGGCTGAAAACGCCTGTTTTGAAACTCTGCACAGAAAGGGTTTGCAGACTGCTGAATCCACACACGGGTTTAACTCTGGAAGTTGAGTGCACACATTGACAACCGTTCTGTTAGATAGCTGCGTTTTGGATTTAGAAGCAGATATTTCCCTGTGCTTTCTGCTGTTTCTTCCATAGGCCGGTATTGGGCTGAAAACGCCTGTTTTGAAACTCTGCACAGAAAGGGTTTGCAGACTGCTGAATCCACACACGGGTTTAACTCTGGAAGTTGAGTGCACACATTGACAACCGTTCTGTTAGATAGCTGCGTTTTGGATTTAGAAGCAGATATTTCCCTGTGCTTTCTGCTGTTTCTTCCATAGGCCGGTATTGGGCTGAAAACGCCTGTTTTGAAACTCTGCACAGAAAGGGTTTGCAGACTGCTGAATCCACACACGGGTTTAACTCTGGAAGTTGAGTGCACACATTGACAACCGTTCTGTTAGATAGCTGCGTTTTGGATTTAGAAGCAGATATTTCCCTGTGCTTTCTGCTGTTTCTTCCATAGGCCGGTATTGGGCTGAAAACGCCTGTTTTGAAACTCTGCACAGAAAGGGTTTGCAGACTGCTGAATCCACACACGGGTTTAACTCTGGAAGTTGAGTGCACACATTGACAACCGTTCTGTTAGATAGCTGCGTTTTGGATTTAGAAGCAGAGATTTCCCTGTGCTTTCTGCTGTTTCTTCCATAGGCCGGTATTGGGCTGAAAACGCCTGTTTTGAAATTCTGCACAGAAAGTGTTTGCAGACTTCTGAATCCACACACGGGTTTAACTCTGGAAGTTGAGTGCACACATTGACAACCGTTCTGTTAGATAGCTGCGTTTTGGATTTAGAAGCAGATATTTCCCTGTGCTTTCTGCTGTTTCTTCCATAGGCCGGTATTGGGCTGAAAACGCCTGTTTTGAAACTCTGCACAGAAAGGGTTTGCAGACTGCTGAATCCACACACGGGTTTAACTCTGGAAGTTGAGTGCACAGATTGACAACCGTTCTGTTAGATAGCTGCGTTTTGGATTTAGAAGCAGAGATTTCCCTGTGCTTTCTGCTGTTTCTTCCATAGGCCGGTATTGGGCTGAAAACGCCTGTTTTGAAACTCTGCACAGAAAGGGTTTGCAGACTGCTGAATCCACACACGGGTTTAACTCTGGAAGTTGAGTGCACACATTGACAACCGTTCTGTTAGATAGCTGCGTTTTGGATTTAGAAGCAGATATTTCCCTGTGCTTTCTGCTGTTTCTTCCATAGGCCGGTATTGGGCTGAAAACGCCTGTTTTGAAATTCTGCACAGAAAGTGTTTGCAGACTGCTGAATCCACACACGGGTTTAACTCTGGAAGTTGAGTGCACACATTGACAACCGTTCTGTTAGATAGCTGCGTTTTGGATTTAGAAGCAGATATTTCCCTGTGCTTTCTGCTGTTTCTTCCATAGGCCGGTATTGGGCTGAAAACGCCTGTTTTTAAACTCTGCACAGAAAGGGTTTGCAGACTGCTGAATCCACACACGGGTTTAACTCTGGAAGTTGAGTGCACACATTGACAACCGTTCTGTTAGATAGCTGCGTTTTGGATTTAGAAGCAGATATTTCCCTGTGCTTTCTGCTGTTTCTTCCATAGGCCGGTATTGGGCTGAAAACGCCTGTTTTGAAACTCTGCACAGAAAGGGTTTGCAGACTGCTGAATCCACACACGGGTTTAACTCTGGAAGTTGAGTGCACACATTGACAACCGTTCTGTTAGATAGCTGCGTTTTGGATTTAGAAGCAGAGATTTCCCTGTGCTTTCTGCTGTTTCTTCCATAGGCCGGTATTGGGCTGAAAACGTCTGTTTTGAAACTCTGCACAGAAAGGATTTGCAGACTGCTGAATCCACACACGGGTTTAACTCTGGAAGTTGAGTGCACACATTGACAACCGTTCTGTTAGATAGCTGCGTTTTGGATTTAGAAGCAGATATTTCCCTGTGCTTTCTGCTGTTTCTTCCATAGGCCGGTATTGGGCTGAAAACGCCTGTTTTGAAACTCTGCACAGAAAGGGTTTGCAGACTGCTGAATCCACACACGGGTTTAACTCTGGAAGTTGAGTGCACACATTGACAACCGTTCTGTTAGATAGCTGCGTTTTGGATTTAGAAGCAGATATTTCCCTGTGCTTTCTGCTGTTTCTTCCATAGGCCGGTATTGGGCTGAAAACGCCTGTTTTGAAATTCTGCACAGAAAGTGTTTGCAGACTGCTGAATCCACACACGGGTTTAACTCTGGAAGTTGAGTGCACACATTGACAACCGTTCTGTTAGATAGCTGCGTTTTGGATTTAGAAGCAGAGATTTCCCTGTGCTTTCTGCTGTTTCTTCCATAGGCCGGTATTGGGCTGAAAACGCCTGTTTTGAAACTCTGCACAGAAAGGGTTTGCAGACTGCTGAATCCACACACGGGTTTAACTCTGGAAGTTGAGTGCACACATTGACAACCGTTCTATTAGATAGCTGCGTTTTGGATTTAGAAGCAGATATTTCCCTGTGCTTTCTGCTGTTTCTTCCATAGGCCGGTATTGGGCTGAAAACGCCTGTTTTGAAACTCTGCACAGAAAGGGTTTGCAGACTGCTGAATCCACACACGGGTTTAACTCTGGAAGTTGAGTGCACACATTGACAACCGTTCTGTTAGATAGCTGCGTTTTGGATTTAGAAGCAGAGATTTCCCTGTGCTTTCTGCTGTTTCTTCCATAGGCCGGTATTGGGCTGAAAACGCCTGTTTTGAAACTCGGCACAGAAAGGGTTTGCAGACTGCTGAATCCACACACGGGTTTAACTCTGGAAGTTGAGTGCACACATTGACAACCGTTCTGTTAGATAGCTGCGTTTTGGATTTAGAAGCAGAGATTTCCCTGTGATTTCTGCTGTTTCTTCCATAGGCCGGTATTGGGCTGAAAACGCCTGTTTTGAAACTCTGCACAGAAAGGGTTTGCAGACTGCTGAATCCACACACGGGTTTAACTCTGGAAGTTGAGTGCACACATTGACAACCGTTCTGTTAGATAGCTGCGTTTTGGATTTAGAAGCAGAGATTTCCCTGTGCTTTCTGCTGTTTCTTCCATAGGCCGGTATTGGGCTGAAAACGCCTGTTTTGAAACTCTGCACAGAAAGGGTTTGCAGACTGCTGAATCCACACACGGGTTTAACTCTGGAAGTTGAGTGCACACATTGACAACCGTTCTGTTAGATAGCTGCGTTTTGGATTTAGAAGCAGAGATTTCCCTGTGCTTTCTGCTGTTTCTTCCATAGGCCGGTATTGGGCTGAAAACGCCTGTTTTGAAACTCGGCACAGAAAGGGTTTGCAGACTGCTGAATCCACACACGGGTTTAACTCTGGAAGTTGAGTGCACACATTGACAACCGTTCTGTTAGATAGCTGCGTTTTGGATTTAGAAGCAGATATTTCCCTGTGCTTTCTGCTGTTTCTTCCATATGCCGGTATTGGGCTGAAAACGCCTGTTTTGAAACTCTGCACAGAAAGGGTTTGCAGACTGCTGAATCCACACACGGGTTTAACTCTGGAAGTTGAGTGCACACATTGACAACCGTTCTGTTAGATAGCTGCGTTTTGGATTTAGAAGCAGAGATTTCCCTGTGCTTTCTGCTGTTTCTTCCATAGGCCGGTATTGGGCTGAAAACGCCTGTTTTGAAACTCTGCACAGAAAGGGTTTGCAGACTGCTGAATCCACACACGGGTTTAACTCTGGAAGTTGAGTGCACACATTGACAACCGTTCTGTTAGATAGCTGCGTTTTGGATTTAGAAGCAGATATTTCCCTGTGCTTTCTGCTGTTTCTTCCATAGGCCGGTATTGGGCTGAAAACGCCTGTTTTGAAACTCTGCACCGAAAGGGTTTGCAGACTGCTGAATCCACACACGGGTTTAACTCTGGAAGTTGAGTGCACACATTGACAACCGTTCTGTTAGATAGCTGCGTTTTGGATTTAGAAGCAGATATTTCCCTGTGCTTTCTGCTGTTTCTTCCATAGGCCGGTATTGGGCTGAAAACGCCTGTTTTGAAACTCTGCACAGAAAGGGTTTGCAGACTGCTGAATCCACACACGGGTTTAACTCTGGAAGTTGAGTGCACACATTGACAACCGTTCTGTTAGATAGCTGCGTTTTGGATTTAGAAGCAGAGATTTCCCTGTGCTTTCTGCTGTTTCTTCCATAGGCCGGTATTGGGCTGAAAACGCCTGTTTTGAAACTCTGCACAGAAAGGGTTTGCAGACTGCTGAATCCACACACGGGTTTAACTCTGGAAGTTGAGTGCAAACATTGACAACCGTTCTGTTAGATAGCTGCGTTTTGGATTTAGAAGCAGAGATTTCCCTGTGCTTTCTGCTGTTTCTTCCATAGGCCGGTATTGGGCTGAAAACGCCTGTTTTGAAATTCTGCACAGAAAGTGTTTGCAGACTGCTGAATCCACACACGGGTTTACTCTGGAAGTTGAGTGCACACATTGACAACCATTCTGTTAGATAGCGGCGTTTTGGATTTAGAAGCAGATATTTCCCTGTGCTTTCTGCTGTTTCTTCCATAGGCCGGTATTGGGCTGAAAACGCCTGTTTTGAAACTCTGCACAGAAAGGGTTTGCAGACTGCTGAATCCACACACGGGTTTAACTCTGGAAGTTGAGTGCACACATTGACAACCGTTCTGTTAGATAGCTGCGTTTTGGATTTAGAAGCAGATATTTCCCTGTGCTTTCTGCTGTTTCTTCCATAGGCCGGTATTGGGCTGAAAACGCCTGTTTTGAAACTCTGCACAGAAAGGGTTTGCAGACTGCTGAATCCACACACGGGTTTAACTCTGGAAGTTGAGTGCACACATTGACAACCGTTCTGTTAGATAGCTGCGTTTTGGATTTAGAAGCAGAGATTTCCCTGTGCTTTCTGCTGTTTCTTCCATAGGCCGGTATTGGGCTGAAAACGCCTGTTTTGAAACTCTGCACAGAAAGGGTTTGCAGACTGCTGAATCCACACACGGGTTTAACTCTGGAAGTTGAGTGCACACATTGACAACCGTTCTGTTAGATAGCTGCGTTTTGGATTTAGAAGCAGATATTTCCCTGTGCTTTCTGCTGTTTCTTCCATAGGCCGGTATTGGGCTGAAAACGCCTGTTTTGAAACTCTGCACAGAAAGGGTTTGCAGACTGCTGAATCCACACACGGGTTTAACTCTGGAAGTTGAGTGCACACATTGACAACCGTTCTGTTAGATAGCTGCGTTTTGGATTTAGAAGCAGATATTTCCCTGGGCTTTCTGCTGTTTCTTCCATATGCCGGTATTGGGCTGAAAACTCCTGTTTTGAAACTCTGCACCGAAAGGGTTTGCAGACTGCTGAATCCACACACGGGTTTAACTCTGGAAGTTGAGTGCACACATTGACAACCGTTCTGTTAGATAGCTGCGTTTTGGATTTAGAAGCAGAGATTTCCCTGTGCTTTCTGCTGTTTCTTCCATAGGCCGGTATTGGGCTGAAAACGCCTGTTTTGAAATTCTGCACAGAAAGTGTTTGCAGACTTCTGAATCCACACACGGGTTTAACTCTGGAAGTTGAGTGCACACATTGACAACCGTTCTGTTAGATAGCTGCGTTTTGGATTTAGAAGCAGAGATTTCCCTGTGCTTTCTGCTGTTTCTTCCATAGGCCGGTATTGGGCTGAAAACGCCTGTTTTGAAACTCTGCACAGAAAGGGTTTGCAGACTGCTGAATCCACACACGGGTTTAACTCTGGAAGTTGAGTGCACACATTGACATCCGTTCTGTTAGATAGCTGCGTTTTGGATTTAGAAGCAGATATTTCCCTGTGCTTTCTGCTGTTTCTTCCATAGGCCGGTATTGGGCTGAAAACGCCTGTTTTGAAACTCTGCACAGAAAGGGTTTGCAGACTGCTGAATCCACACACGGTTTTAACTCTGGAAGTTGAGTGCACACATTGACAACCGTTCTGTTAGATAGCTGCGTTTTGGATTTAGAAGCAGATATTTCCCTGTGCTTTCTGCTGTTTCTTCCATAGGCCGGTATTGGGCTGAAAACGCCTGTTTTGAAACTCGGCACAGAAAGGGTTTGCAGACTGCTGAATCCACACACGGGTTTAACCCTGGAAGTTGAGTGCACACATTGACAACCGTTCTGTTAGATAGCTGCGTTTTGGATTTAGAAGCAGATATTTCCCTGGGCTTTCTGCTGTTTCTTCCATATGCCGGTATTGGGCTGAAAACGCCTGTTTTGAAACTCTGCACAGAAAGGGTTTGCAGACTGCTGAATCCACACACGGGTTTAACTCTGGAAGTTGAGTGCACACATTGACAACCGTTCTGTTAGATAGCTGCGTTTTGGATTTAGAAGCAGAGATTTCCCTGTGCTTTCTGCTGTTTCTTCCATAGGCCGGTATTGGGCTGAAAACGCCTGTTTTGAAACTCTGCACAGAAAGGGTTTGCAGACTGCTGAATCCACACACGGGTTTAACTCTGGAAGTTGAGTGCACACATTGACAACCGTTCTGTTAGATAGCTGCGTTTTGGATTTAGAAGCAGATATTTCCCTGTGCTTTCTGCTGTTTCTTCCATAGGCCGGTATTGGGCTGAAAACGCCTGTTTTGAAACTCTGCACCGAAAGGGTTTGCAGACTGCTGAATCCACACACGGGTTTAACTCTGGAAGTTGAGTGCACACATTGACAACCGTTCTGTTAGATAGCTGCGTTTTGGATTTAGAAGCAGATATTTCCCTGTGCTTTCTGCTGTTTCTTCCATAGGCCGGTATTGGGCTGAAAACGCCTGTTTTGAAACTCTGCACAGAAAGGGTTTGCAGACTGCTGAATCCACACACGGGTTTAACTCTGGAAGTTGAGTGCACACATTGACAACCGTTCTGTTAGATAGCTGCGTTTTGGATTTAGAAGCAGATATTTCCCTGTGCTTTCTGCTGTTTCTTCCATAGGCCGGTATTGGGCTGAAAACGCCTGTTTTGAAACTCTGCACAGAAAGGGTTTGCAGACTGCTGAATCCACACACGGGTTTAACTCTGGAAGTTGAGTGCACACATTGACAACCGTTCTGTTAGATAGCTGCGTTTTGGATTTAGAAGCAGATATTTCCCTGTGCTTTCTGCTGTTTCTTCCATAGGCCGGTATTGGGCTGAAAACGCCTGTTTTGAAACTCTGCACAGAAAGGGTTTGCAGACTGCTGAATCCACACACGGGTTTAACTCTGGAAGTTGAGTGCACACATTGACAACCGTTCTGTTAGATAGCTGCGTTTTGGATTTAGAAGCAGATATTTCCCTGTGCTTTCTGCTGTTTCTTCCATAGGCCGGTATTGGGCTGAAAACGCCTGTTTTGAAACTCTGCACAGAAAGGGTTTGCAGACTGCTGAATCCACACACGGGTTTAACTCTGGAAGTTGAGTGCACACATTGACAACCGTTCTGTTAGATAGCTGCGTTTTGGATTTAGAAGCAGAGATTTCCCTGTGCTTTCTGCTGTTTCTTCCATAGGCCGGTATTGGGCTGAAAACGCCTGTTTTGAAACTCTGCACAGAAAGGGTTTGCAGACTGCTGAATCCACACACGGGTTTAACTCTGGAAGTTGAGTGCACACATTGACAACCGTTCTGTTAGATAGCTGCGTTTTGGATTTAGAAGCAGAGATTTCCCTGTGCTTTCTGCTGTTTCTTCCATAGGCCGGTATTGGGCTGAAAACGCCTGTTTTGAAACTCTGCACAGAAAGGGTTTGCAGACTGCTGAATCCACACACGGGTTTAACTCTGGAAGTTGAGTGCACACATTGACAACCGTTCTGTTAGATAGCTGCGTTTTGGATTTAGAAGCAGATATTTCCCTGTGCTTTCTGCTGTTTCTTCCATAGGCCGGTATTGGGCTGAAAACGCCTGTTTTGAAACTCTGCACAGAAAGGGTTTGCAGACTGCTGAATCCACACACGGGTTTAACTCTGGAAGTTGAGTGCACACATTGACAACCGTTCTGTTAGATAGCTGCGTTTTGGATTTAGAAGCAGATATTTCCCTGGGCTTTCTGCTGTTTCTTCCATATGCCGGTATTGGGCTGAAAACTCCTGTTTTGAAACTCTGCACCGAAAGGGTTTGCAGACTGCTGAATCCACACACGGGTTTAACTCTGGAAGTTGAGTGCACACATTGACAACCGTTCTGTTAGATAGCTGCGTTTTGGATTTAGAAGCAGAGATTTCCCTGTGCTTTCTGCTGTTTCTTCCATAGGCCGGTATTGGGCTGAAAACGCCTGTTTTGAAATTCTGCACAGAAAGGGTTTGCAGACTTCTGAATCCACACACGGGTTTAACTCTGGAAGTTGAGTGCACACATTGACAACCGTTCTGTTAGATAGCTGCGTTTTGGATTTAGAAGCAGATATTTCCCTGTGCTTTCTGCTGTTTCTTCCATAGGCCGGTATTGGGCTGAAAACGCCTGTTTTGAAACTCTGCACAGAAAGGGTTTGCAGACTGCTGAATCCACACACGGGTTTAACTCTGGAAGTTGAGTGCACACATTGACAACCGTTCTGTTAGATAGCTGCGTTTTGGATTTAGAAGCAGATATTTCCCTGTGCTTTCTGCTGTTTCTTCCATAGGCCGGTATTGGGCTGAAAACGCCTGTTTTGAAATTCTGCACAGAAAGTGTTTGCAGACTGCTGAATCCACACACGGGTTTAACTCTGGAAGTTGAGTGCACACATTGACAACCGTTCTGTTAGATAGCTGCGTTTTGGATTTAGAAGCAGAGATTTCCCTGTGCTTTCTGCTGTTTCTTCCATAGGCCGGTATTGGGCTGAAAACGCCTGTTTTGAAACTCTGCACAGAAAGGGTTTGCAGACTGCTGAATCCACACACGGGTTTAACTCTGGAAGTTGAGTGCACACATTGACAACCGTTCTGTTAGATAGCTGCGTTTTGGATTTAGAAGCAGATATTTCCCTGTGCTTTCTGCTGTTTCTTCCATAGGCCGGTATTGGGCTGAAAACGCCTGTTTTGAAACTGTGCACAGAAAGGGTTTGCAGACTGCTGAATCCACACACGGGTTTAACTCTGGAAGTTGAGTGCACACATTGACAACCGTTCTGTTAGATAGCTGCGTTTTGGATTTAGAAGCAGAGATTTCCCTGTGCTTTCTGCTGTTTCTTCCATAGGCCGGTATTGGGCTGAAAACGCCTGTTTTGAAACTCTGCACAGAAAGGGTTTGCAGACTGCTGAATCCACACACGGGTTTAACTCTGGAAGTTGAGTGCACACATTGACAACCGTTCTGTTAGATAGCTGCGTTTTGGATTTAGAAGCAGATATTTCCCTGTGCTTTCTGCTGTTTCTTCCATAGGCCGGTATTGGGCTGAAAACGCCTGTTTTGAAACTCTGCACAGAAAGGGTTTGCAGACTGCTGAATCCACACACGGGTTTAACTCTGGAAGTTGAGTGCACACATTGACAACCGTTCTGTTAGATAGCTGCGTTTTGGATTTAGAAGCAGAGATTTCCCTGTGCTTTCTGCTGTTTCTTCCATAGGCCGGTATTGGGCTGAAAACGCCTGTTTTGAAATTCTGCACAGAAAGTGTTTGCAGACTTCTGAATCCACACACGGGTTTAACTCTGGAAGTTGAGTGCACACATTGACAACCGTTCTGTTAGATAGCTGCGTTTTGGATTTAGAAGCAGATATTTCCCTGTGCTTTCTGCTGTTTCTTCCATAGGCCGGTATTGGGCTGAAAACGCCTGTTTTGAAACTCTGCACAGAAAGGGTTTGCAGACTGCTGAATCCACACACGGGTTTAACTCTGGAAGTTGAGTGCACACATTGACAACCGTTCTGTTAGATAGCTGCGTTTTGGATTTAGAAGCAGATATTTCCCTGTGCTTTCTGCTGTTTCTTCCATAGGCCGGAATTGGGCTGAAAACGCCTGTTTTGAAACTCTGCACAGAAAGGGTTTGCAGACTGCTGAATCCACACACGGGTTTAACTCTGGAAGTTGAGTGCACACATTGACAACCGTTCTGTTAGATAGCTGCGTTTTGGATTTAGAAGCAGATATTTCCCTGTGCTTTCTGCTGTTTCTTCCATAGGCCGGTATTGGGCTGAAAACGCCTGTTTTGAAACTCGGCACAGAAAGGGTTTGCAGACTGCTGAATCCACACACGGGTTTAACTCTGGAAGTTGAGTGCACACATTGACAACCGTTCTGTTAGATAGCTGCGTTTTGGATTTAGAAGCAGATATTTCCCTGTGCTTTCTGCTGTTTCTTCCATAGGCCGGTATTGGGCTGAAAACGCCTGTTTTGAAACTGTGCACAGAAAGGGTTTGCAGACTGCTGAATCCACACACGGGTTTAACTCTGGAAGTTGAGTGCACACATTGACAACCGTTCTGTTAGATAGCTGCGTTTTGGATTTAGAAGCAGAGATTTCCCTGTGCTTTCTGCTGTTTCTTCCATAGGCCGGTATTGGGCTGAAAACGCCTGTTTTGAAACTCTGCACAGAAAGGGTTTGCAGACTGCTGAATCCACACACGGGTTTAACTCTGGAAGTTGAGTGCACACATTGACAACCGTTCTGTTAGATAGCTGCGTTTTGGATTTAGAAGCAGATATTTCCCTGTGCTTTCTGCTGTTTCTTCCATAGGCCGGTATTGGGCTGAAAACGCCTGTTTTGAAACTCTGCACAGAAAGGGTTTGCAGACTGCTGAATCCACACACGGGTTTAACTCTGGAAGTTGAGTGCACACATTGACAACCGTTCTGTTAGATAGCTGCGTTTTGGATTTAGAAGCAGAGATTTCCCTGTGCTTTCTGCTGTTTCTTCCATAGGCCGGTATTGGGCTGAAAACGCCTGTTTTGAAATTCTGCACAGAAAGTGTTTGCAGACTTCTGAATCCACACACGGGTTTAACTCTGGAAGTTGAGTGCACACATTGACAACCGTTCTGTTAGATAGCTGCGTTTTGGATTTAGAAGCAGATATTTCCCTGTGCTTTCTGCTGTTTCTTCCATAGGCCGGTATTGGGCTGAAAACGCCTGTTTTGAAACTCTGCACAGAAAGGGTTTGCAGACTGCTGAATCCACACACGGGTTTAACTCTGGAAGTTGAGTGCACACATTGACAACCGTTCTGTTAGATAGCTGCGTTTTGGATTTAGAAGCAGATATTTCCCTGTGCTTTCTGCTGTTTCTTCCATAGGCCGGAATTGGGCTGAAAACGCCTGTTTTGAAACTCTGCACAGAAAGGGTTTGCAGACTGCTGAATCCACACACGGGTTTAACTCTGGAAGTTGAGTGCACACATTGACAACCGTTCTGTTAGATAGCTGCGTTTTGGATTTAGAAGCAGATATTTCCCTGTGCTTTCTGCTGTTTCTTCCATAGGCCGGTATTGGGCTGAAAACGCCTGTTTTGAAACTCGGCACAGAAAGGGTTTGCAGACTGCTGAAACCACACACGGGTTTAACTCTGGAAGTTGAGTGCACACATTGACAACCGTTCTGTTAGATAGCTGCGTTTTGGATTTAGAAGCAGAGATTTCCCTGTGCTTTCTGCTGTTTCTTCCATAGGCCGGTATTGGGCTGAAAACGCCTGTTTTGAAACTCTGCACAGAAAGGGTTTGCAGACTGCTGAATCCACACACGGGTTTAACTCTGGAAGTTGAGTGCACACATTGACAACCGTTCTGTTAGATAGCTGCGTTTTGGATTTAGAAGCAGAGATTTCCCTGTGCTTTCTGCTGTTTCTTCCATAGGCCGGTATTGGGCTGAAAACGCCTGTTTTGAAACTCTGCACAGAAAGGGTTTGCAGACTGCTGAATCCACACACGGGTTTAACTCTGGAAGTTGAGTGCACACATTGACAACCGTTCTGTTAGATAGCTGCGTTTTGGATTTAGAAGCAGATATTTCCCTGTGCTTTCTGCTGTTTCTTCCATAGGCCGGTATTGGGCTGAAAACGCCTGTTTTGAAACTGTGCACAGAAAGGGTTTGCAGACTGCTGAATCCACACACGGGTTTAACTCTGGAAGTTGAGTGCACACATTGACAACCGTTCTGTTAGATAGCTGCGTTTTGGATTTAGAAGCAGAGATTTCCCTGTGCTTTCTGCTGTTTCTTCCATAGGCCGGTATTGGGCTGAAAACGCCTGTTTTGAAACTCTGCACAGAAAGGGTTTGCAGACTGCTGAATCCACACACGGGTTTAACTCTGGAAGTTGAGTGCACACATTGACAACCGTTCTGTTAGATAGCTGCGTTTTGGATTTAGAAGCAGATATTTCCCTGTGCTTTCTGCTGTTTCTTCCATAGGCCGGTATTGGGCTGAAAACGCCTGTTTTGAAACTCTGCACAGAAAGGGTTTGCAGACTGCTGAATCCACACACGGGTTTAACTCTGGAAGTTGAGTGCACACATTGACAACCGTTCTGTTAGATAGCTGCGTTTTGGATTTAGAAGCAGAGATTTCCCTGTGCTTTCTGCTGTTTCTTCCATAGGCCGGTATTGGGCTGAAAACGCCTGTTTTGAAATTCTGCACAGAAAGTGTTTGCAGACTTCTGAATCCACACACGGGTTTAACTCTGGAAGTTGAGTGCACACATTGACAACCGTTCTGTTAGATAGCTGCGTTTTGGATTTAGAAGCAGATATTTCCCTGTGCTTTCTGCTGTTTCTTCCATAGGCCGGTATTGGGCTGAAAACGCCTGTTTTGAAACTCTGCACAGAAAGGGTTTGCAGACTGCTGAATCCACACACGGGTTTAACTCTGGAAGTTGAGTGCACACATTGACAACCGTTCTGTTAGATAGCTGCGTTTTGGATTTAGAAGCAGATATTTCCCTGTGCTTTCTGCTGTTTCTTCCATAGGCCGGAATTGGGCTGAAAACGCCTGTTTTGAAACTCTGCACAGAAAGGGTTTGCAGACTGCTGAATCCACACACGGGTTTAACTCTGGAAGTTGAGTGCACACATTGACAACCGTTCTGTTAGATAGCTGCGTTTTGGATTTAGAAGCAGATATTTCCCTGTGCTTTCTGCTGTTTCTTCCATAGGCCGGTATTGGGCTGAAAACGCCTGTTTTGAAACTCGGCACAGAAAGGGTTTGCAGACTGCTGAATCCACACACGGGTTTAACTCTGGAAGTTGAGTGCACACATTGACAACCGTTCTGTTAGATAGCTGCGTTTTGGATTTAGAAGCAGATATTTCCCTGTGCTTTCTGCTGTTTCTTCCATAGGCCGGTATTGGGCTGAAAACGCCTGTTTTGAAACTGTGCACAGAAAGGGTTTGCAGACTGCTGAATCCACACACGGGTTTAACTCTGGAAGTTGAGTGCACACATTGACAACCGTTCTGTTAGATAGCTGCGTTTTGGATTTAGAAGCAGAGATTTCCCTGTGCTTTCTGCTGTTTCTTCCATAGGCCGGTATTGGGCTGAAAACGCCTGTTTTGAAACTCTGCACAGAAAGGGTTTGCAGACTGCTGAATCCACACACGGGTTTAACTCTGGAAGTTGAGTGCACACATTGACAACCGTTCTGTTAGATAGCTGCGTTTTGGATTTAGAAGCAGATATTTCCCTGTGCTTTCTGCTGTTTCTTCCATAGGCCGGTATTGGGCTGAAAACGCCTGTTTTGAAACTCTGCACAGAAAGGGTTTGCAGACTGCTGAATCCACACACGGGTTTAACTCTGGAAGTTGAGTGCACACATTGACAACCGTTCTGTTAGATAGCTGCGTTTTGGATTTAGAAGCAGAGATTTCCCTGTGCTTTCTGCTGTTTCTTCCATAGGCCGGTATTGGGCTGAAAACGCCTGTTTTGAAATTCTGCACAGAAAGTGTTTGCAGACTTCTGAATCCACACACGGGTTTAACTCTGGAAGTTGAGTGCACACATTGACAACCGTTCTGTTAGATAGCTGCGTTTTGGATTTAGAAGCAGATATTTCCCTGTGCTTTCTGCTGTTTCTTCCATAGGCCGGTATTGGGCTGAAAACGCCTGTTTTGAAACTCTGCACAGAAAGGGTTTGCAGACTGCTGAATCCACACACGGGTTTAACTCTGGAAGTTGAGTGCACACATTGACAACCGTTCTGTTAGATAGCTGCGTTTTGGATTTAGAAGCAGATATTTCCCTGTGCTTTCTGCTGTTTCTTCCATAGGCCGGAATTGGGCTGAAAACGCCTGTTTTGAAACTCTGCACAGAAAGGGTTTGCAGACTGCTGAATCCACACACGGGTTTAACTCTGGAAGTTGAGTGCACACATTGACAACCGTTCTGTTAGATAGCTGCGTTTTGGATTTAGAAGCAGATATTTCCCTGTGCTTTCTGCTGTTTCTTCCATAGGCCGGTATTGGGCTGAAAACGCCTGTTTTGAAACTCGGCACAGAAAGGGTTTGCAGACTGCTGAAACCACACACGGGTTTAACTCTGGAAGTTGAGTGCACACATTGACAACCGTTCTGTTAGATAGCTGCGTTTTGGATTTAGAAGCAGAGATTTCCCTGTGCTTTCTGCTGTTTCTTCCATAGGCCGGTATTGGGCTGAAAACGCCTGTTTTGAAACTCTGCACAGAAAGGGTTTGCAGACTGCTGAATCCACACACGGGTTTAACTCTGGAAGTTGAGTGCACACATTGACAACCGTTCTGTTAGATAGCTGCGTTTTGGATTTAGAAGCAGAGATTTCCCTGTGCTTTCTGCTGTTTCTTCCATAGGCCGGTATTGGGCTGAAAACGCCTGTTTTGAAACTCTGCACAGAAAGGGTTTGCAGACTGCTGAATCCACACACGGGTTTAACTCTGGAAGTTGAGTGCACACATTGACAACCGTTCTGTTAGATAGCTGCGTTTTGGATTTAGAAGCAGATATTTCCCTGTGCTTTCTGCTGTTTCTTCCATAGGCCGGTATTGGGCTGAAAACGCCTGTTTTGAAACTCTGCACAGAAAGGGTTTGCAGACTGCTGAATCCACACACGGGTTTAACTCTGGAAGTTGAGTGCACACATTGACAACCGTTCTGTTAGATAGCTGCGTTTTGGATTTAGAAGCAGATATTTCCCTGTGCTTTCTGCTGTTTCTTCCATAGGCCGGTATTGGGCTGAAAACGCCTGTTTTGAAACTCTGCACAGAAAGGGTTTGCAGACTGCTGAATCCACACACGGGTTTAACTCTGGAAGTTGAGTGCACACATTGACAACCGTTCTGTTAGATAGCTGCGTTTTGGATTTAGAAGCAGATATTTCCCTGGGCTTTCTGCTGTTTCTTCCATAGGCCGGTATTGGGCTGAAAACGCCTGTTTTGAAACTCTGCACAGAAAGGGTTTGCAGACTGCTGAATCCACACACGGGTTTAACTCTGGAAGTTGAGTGCACACATTGACAACCGTTCTGTTAGATAGCTGCGTTTTGGATTTAGAAGCAGAGATTTCCCTGTGCTTTCTGCTGTTTCTTCCATAGGCCGGTATTGGGCTGAAAACTCCTGTTTTGAAACTCTGCACAGAAAGGGTTTGCAGACTGCTGAATCCACACACGGGTTTAACTCTGGAAGTTGAGTGCACACATTGACAACCGTTCTGTTAGATAGCTGCGTTTTGGATTTAGAAGCAGATATTTCCCTGTGCTTTCTGCTGTTTCTTCCATAGGCCGGTATTGGGCTGAAAACGCCTGTTTTGAAACTCTGCACCGAAAGGGTTTGCAGACTGCTGAATCCACACACGGGTTTAACTCTGGAAGTTGAGTGCACACATTGACAACCGTTCTGTTAGATAGCTGCGTTTTGGATTTAGAAGCAGATATTTCCCTGTGCTTTCTGCTGTTTCTTCCATAGGCCGGTATTGGGCTGAAAACGCCTGTTTTGAAACTCTGCACAGAAAGGGTTTGCAGACTGCTGAATCCACACACGGGTTTAACTCTGGAAGTTGAGTGCACACATTGACAACCGTTCTGTTAGATAGCTGCGTTTTGGATTTAGAAGCAGATATTTCCCTGTGCTTTCTGCTGTTTCTTCCATAGGCCGGTATTGGGCTGAAAACGCCTGTTTTGAAACTCTGCACAGAAAGGGTTTGCAGACTGCTGAATCCACACACGGGTTTAACTCTGGAAGTTGAGTGCACACATTGACAACCGTTCTGTTAGATAGCTGCGTTTTGGATTTAGAAGCAGATATTTCCCTGGGCTTTCTGCTGTTTCTTCCATAGGCCGGTATTGGGCTGAAAACGCCTGTTTTGAAACTCTGCACAGAAAGGGTTTGCAGACTGCTGAATCCACACACGGGTTTAACTCTGGAAGTTGAGTGCACACATTGACAACCGTTCTGTTAGATAGCTGCGTTTTGGATTTAGAAGCAGATATTTCCCTGTGCTTTCTGCTGTTTCTTCCATAGGCCGGTATTGGGCTGAAAACGCCTGTTTTGAAACTCTGCACAGAAAGGGTTTGCAGACTGCTGAATCCACACACGGGTTTAACTCTGGAAGTTGAGTGCACACATTGACAACCGTTCTGTTAGATAGCTGCGTTTTGGATTTAGAAGCAGAGATTTCCCTGTGCTTTCTGCTGTTTCTTCCATAGGCCGGTATTGGGCTGAAAACGCCTGTTTTGAAATTCTGCACAGAAAGTGTTTGCAGACTTCTGAATCCACACACGGGTTTAACTCTGGAAGTTGAGTGCACACATTGACAACCGTTCTGTTAGATAGCTGCGTTTTGGATTTAGAAGCAGATATTTCCCTGTGCTTTCTGCTGTTTCTTCCATAGGCCGGTATTGGGCTGAAAACGCCTGTTTTGAAACTCTGCACAGAAAGGGTTTGCAGACTGCTGAATCCACACACGGGTTTAACTCTGGAAGTTGAGTGCACACATTGACAACCGTTCTGTTAGATAGCTGCGTTTTGGATTTAGAAGCAGAGATTTCCCTGTGCTTTCTGCTGTTTCTTCCATAGGCCGGAATTGGGCTGAAAACGCCTGTTTTGAAACTCTGCACAGAAAGGGTTTGCAGACTGCTGAATCCACACACGGGTTTAACTCTGGAAGTTGAGTGCACACATTGACAACCGTTCTGTTAGATAGCTGCGTTTTGGATTTAGAAGCAGATATTTCCCTGTGCTTTCTGCTGTTTCTTCCATAGGCCGGTATTGGGCTGAAAACGCCTGTTTTGAAACTCTGCACAGAAAGGGTTTGCAGACTGCTGAATCCACACACGGGTTTAACTCTGGAAGTTGAGTGCACACATTGACAACCGTTCTGTTAGATAGCTGCGTTTTGGATTTAGAAGCAGATATTTCCCTGTGCTTTCTGCTGTTTCTTCCATAGGCCGGTATTGGGCTGAAAACGCCTGTTTTGAAACTCTGCACAGAAAGGGTTTGCAGACTGCTGAATCCACACACGGGTTTAACTCTGGAAGTTGAGTGCACACATTGACAACCGTTCTGTTAGATAGCTGCGTTTTGGATTTAGAAGCAGAGATTTCCCTGTGCTTTCTGCTGTTTCTTCCATAGGCCGGTATTGGGCTGAAAACGCCTGTTTTGAAACTCTGCACAGAAAGGGTTTGCAGACTGCTGAATCCACACATGGGTTTAACTCTGGAAGTTGAGTGCACACATTGACAACCGTTCTGTTAGATAGCTGCGTTTTGGATTTAGAAGCAGATATTTCCCTGTGCTTTCTGCTGTTTCTTCCATAGGCCGGTATTGGGCTGAAAACGCCTGTTTTGAAACTCTGCACAGAAAGGGTTTGCAGACTGCTGAATCCACACACGGGTTTAACTCTGGAAGTTGAGTGCACACATTGACAACCGTTCTGTTAGATAGCTGCGTTTTGGATTTAGAAGCAGAGATTTCCCTGTGCTTTCTGCTGTTTCTTCCATAGGCCGGTATTGGGCTGAAAACGCCTGTTTTGAAATTCTGCACAGAAAGTGTTTGCAGACTTCTGAATCCACACACGGGTTTAACTCTGGAAGTTGAGTGCACACATTGACAACCGTTCTGTTAGATAGCTGCGTTTTGGATTTAGAAGCAGATATTTCCCTGTGCTTTCTGCTGTTTCTTCCATAGGCCGGTATTGGGCTGAAAACGCCTGTTTTGAAACTCTGCACAGAAAGGGTTTGCAGACTGCTGAATCCACACACGGGTTTAACTCTGGAAGTTGAGTGCACACATTGACAACCGTTCTGTTAGATAGCTGCGTTTTGGATTTAGAAGCAGATATTTCCCTGTGCTTTCTGCTGTTTCTTCCATAGGCCGGAATTGGGCTGAAAACGCCTGTTTTGAAACTCTGCACAGAAAGGGTTTGCAGACTGCTGAATCCACACACGGGTTTAACTCTGGAAGTTGAGTGCACACATTGACAACCGTTCTGTTAGATAGCTGCGTTTTGGATTTAGAAGCAGATATTTCCCTGTGCTTTCTGCTGTTTCTTCCATAGGCCGGTATTGGGCTGAAAACGCCTGTTTTGAAACTCTGCACAGAAAGGGTTTGCAGACTGCTGAATCCACACACGGGTTTAACTCTGGAAGTTGAGTGCACACATTGACAACCGTTCTGTTAGATAGCTGCGTTTTGGATTTAGAAGCAGAGATTTCCCTGTGCTTTCTGCTGTTTCTTCCATAGGCCGGTATTGGGCTGAAAACGCCTGTTTTGAAACTCTGCACAGAAAGGGTTTGCAGACTGCTGAATCCACACACGGGTTTAACTCTGGAAGTTGAGTGCACACATTGACAACCGTTCTGTTAGATAGCTGCGTTTTGGATTTAGAAGCAGAGATTTCCCTGTGCTTTCTGCTGTTTCTTCCATAGGCCGGTATTGGGCTGAAAACGCCTGTTTTGAAACTCTGCACAGAAAGGGTTTGCAGACTGCTGAATCCACACACGGGTTTAACTCTGGAAGTTGAGTGCACACATTGACAACCGTTCTGTTAGATAGCTGCGTTTTGGATTTAGAAGCAGATATTTCCCTGTGCTTTCTGCTGTTTCTTCCATAGGCCGGTATTGGGCTGAAAACGCCTGTTTTGAAACTCTGCACAGAAAGGGTTTGCAGACTGCTGAATCCACACACGGGTTTAACTCTGGAAGTTGAGTGCACACATTGACAACCGTTCTGTTAGATAGCTGCGTTTTGGATTTAGAAGCAGAGATTTCCCTGTGCTTTCTGCTGTTTCTTCCATAGGCCGGTATTGGGCTGAAAACGCCTGTTTTGAAACTCTGCACAGAAAGGGTTTGCAGACTGCTGAATCCACACACGGGTTTAACTCTGGAAGTTGAGTGCACACATTGACAACCGTTCTGTTAGATAGCTGCGTTTTGGATTTAGAAGCAGATATTTCCCTGGGCTTTCTGCTGTTTCTTCCATAGGCCGGTATTGGGCTGAAAACGCCTGTTTTGAAACTCTGCACAGAAAGGGTTTGCAGACTGCTGAATCCACACACGGGTTTAACTCTGGAAGTTGAGTGCACACATTGACAACCGTTCTGTTAGATAGCTGCGTTTTGGATTTAGAAGCAGAGATTTCCCTGTGCTTTCTGCTGTTTCTTCCATAGGCCGGTATTGGGCTGAAAACGCCTGTTTTGAAACTCTGCACAGAAAGGGTTTGCAGACTGCTGAATCCACACACGGGTTTAACTCTGGAAGTTGAGTGCACACATTGACAACCGTTCTGTTAGATAGCTGCGTTTTGGATTTAGAAGCAGATATTTCCCTGTGCTTTCTGCTGTTTCTTCCATAGGCCGGTATTGGGCTGAAAACGCCTGTTTTGAAACTCTGCACCGAAAGGGTTTGCAGACTGCTGAATCCACACACGGGTTTAACTCTGGAAGTTGAGTGCACACATTGACAACCGTTCTGTTAGATAGCTGCGTTTTGGATTTAGAAGCAGATATTTCCCTGTGCTTTCTGCTGTTTCTTCCATAGGCCGGTATTGGGCTGAAAACGCCTGTTTTGAAACTCTGCACAGAAAGGGTTTGCAGACTGCTGAATCCACACACGGGTTTAACTCTGGAAGTTGAGTGCACACATTGACAACCGTTCTGTTAGATAGCTGCGTTTTGGATTTAGAAGCAGATATTTCCCTGTGCTTTCTGCTGTTTCTTCCATAGGCCGGTATTGGGCTGAAAACGCCTGTTTTGAAACTCTGCACAGAAAGGGTTTGCAGACTGCTGAATCCACACACGGGTTTAACTCTGGAAGTTGAGTGCACACATTGACAACCGTTCTGTTAGATAGCTGCGTTTTGGATTTAGAAGCAGAGATTTCCCTGTGCTTTCTGCTGTTTCTTCCATAGGCCGGTATTGGGCTGAAAACGCCTGTTTTGAAACTCTGCACAGAAAGGGTTTGCAGACTGCTGAATCCACACACGGGTTTAACTCTGGAAGTTGAGTGCACACATTGACAACCGTTCTGTTAGATAGCTGCGTTTTGGATTTAGAAGCAGAGATTTCCCTGTGCTTTCTGCTGTTTCTTCCATAGGCCGGTATTGGGCTGAAAACGCCTGTTTTGAAACTCTGCACAGAAAGGGTTTGCAGACTGCTGAATCCACACACGGGTTTAACTCTGGAAGTTGAGTGCACACATTGACAACCGTTCTGTTAGATAGCTGCGTTTTGGATTTAGAAGCAGATATTTCCCTGTGCTTTCTGCTGTTTCTTCCATAGGCCGGTATTGGGCTGAAAACGCCTGTTTTGAAACTCTGCACAGAAAGGGTTTGCAGACTGCTGAATCCACACACGGGTTTAACTCTGGAAGTTGAGTGCACACATTGACAACCGTTCTGTTAGATAGCTGCGTTTTGGATTTAGAAGCAGAGATTTCCCTGTGCTTTCTGCTGTTTCTTCCATAGGCCGGTATTGGGCTGAAAACGCCTGTTTTGAAACTCTGCACAGAAAGGGTTTGCAGACTGCTGAATCCACACACGGGTTTAACTCTGGAAGTTGAGTGCACACATTGACAACCGTTCTGTTAGATAGCTGCGTTTTGGATTTAGAAGCAGAGATTTCCCTGTGCTTTCTGCTGTTTCTTCCATAGGCCGGTATTGGGCTGAAAACGCCTGTTTTGAAACTCTGCACAGAAAGGGTTTGCAGACTGCTGAATCCACACACGGGTTAAACTCTGGAAGTTGAGTGCACACATTGACAACCGTTCTGTTAGATAGCTGCGTTTTGGATTTAGAAGCAGAGATTTCCCTGTGCTTTCTGCTGTTTCTTCCATAGGCCGGTATTGGGCTGAAAACGCCTGTTTTGAAACTCTGCACAGAAAGGGTTTGCAGACTGCTGAATCCACACACGGGTTTAACTCTGGAAGTTGAGTGCACACATTGACAACCGTTCTGTTAGATAGCTGCGTTTTGGATTTAGAAGCAGAGATTTCCCTGTTCTTTCTGCTGTTTCTTCCATAGGCCGGTATTGGGCTGAAAACGCCTGTTTTGAAACTCTGCACAGAAAGGGTTTGCAGACTGCTGAATCCACACACGGGTTTAACTCTGGAAGTTGAGTGCACACATTGACAACCGTTCTGTTAGATAGCTGCGTTTTGGATTTAGAAGCAGATATTTCCCTGTGCTTTCTGCTGTTTCTTCCATAGGCCGGTATTGGGCTGAAAACGCCTGTTTTGAAACTCTGCACAGAAAGGGTTTGCAGACTGCTGAATCCACACACGGGTTTAACTCTGGAAGTTGAGTGCACACATTGACAACCGTTCTGTTAGATAGCTGCGTTTTGGATTTAGAAGCAGATATTTCCCTGTGCTTTCTGCTGTTTCTTCCATAGGCCGGTATTGGGCTGAAAACGCCTGTTTTGAAACTCTGCACAGAAAGGGTTTGCAGACTGCTGAATCCACACACGGGTTTAACTCTGGAAGTTGAGTGCACACATTGACAACCGTTCTGTTAGATAGCTGCGTTTTGGATTTAGAAGCAGAGATTTCCCTGTGCTTTCTGCTGTTTCTTCCATAGGCCGGTATTGGGCTGAAAACGCCTGTTTTGAAACTCTGCACAGAAAGGGTTTGCAGACTGCTGAATCCACACACGGGTTTAACTCTGGAAGTTGAGTGCACACATTGACAACCGTTCTGTTAGATAGCTGCGTTTTGGATTTAGAAGCAGATATTTCCCTGTGCTTTCTGCTGTTTCTTCCATAGGCCGGTATTGGGCTGAAAACGCCTGTTTTGAAACTCTGCACAGAAAGGGTTTGCAGACTGCTGAATCCACACACGGGTTTAACTCTGGAAGTTGAGTGCACACATTGACAACCGTTCTGTTAGATAGCTGCGTTTTGGATTTAGAAGCAGAGATTTCCCTGTGCTTTCTGCTGTTTCTTCCATAGGCCGGTATTGGGCTGAAAACGCCTGTTTTGAAACTCTGCACAGAAAGGGTTTGCAGACTGCTGAATCCACACACGGGTTTAACTCTGGAAGTTGAGTGCACACATTGACAACCGTTCTGTTAGATAGCTGCGTTTTGGATTTAGAAGCAGATATTTCCCTGTGCTTTCTGCTGTTTCTTCCATAGGCCGGTATTGGGCTGAAAACGCCTGTTTTGAAACTCTGCACAGAAAGGGTTTGCAGACTGCTGAATCCACACACGGGTTTAACTCTGGAAGTTGAGTGCACACATTGACAACCGTTCTGTTAGATAGCTGCGTTTTGGATTTAGAAGCAGAGATTTCCCTGTGCTTTCTGCTGTTTCTTCCATAGGCCGGTATTGGGCTGAAAACGCCTGTTTTGAAATTCTGCACAGAAAGTGTTTGCAGACTTCTGAATCCACACACGGGTTTAACTCTGGAAGTTGAGTGCACACATTGACAACCGTTCTGTTAGATAGCTGCGTTTTGGATTTAGAAGCAGATATTTCCCTGTGCTTTCTGCTGTTTCTTCCATAGGCCGGTATTGGGCTGAAAACGCCTGTTTTGAAACTCTGCACAGAAAGGGTTTGCAGACTGCTGAATCCACACACGGGTTTAACTCTGGAAGTTGAGTGCACACATTGACAACCGTTCTGTTAGATAGCTGCGTTTTGGATTTAGAAGCAGATATTTCCCTGTGCTTTCTGCTGTTTCTTCCATAGGCCGGAATTGGGCTGAAAACGCCTGTTTTGAAACTCTGCACAGAAAGGGTTTGCAGACTGCTGAATCCACACACGGGTTTAACTCTGGAAGTTGAGTGCACACATTGACAACCGTTCTGTTAGATAGCTGCGTTTTGGATTTAGAAGCAGATATTTCCCTGTGCTTTCTGCTGTTTCTTCCATAGGCCGGTATTGGGCTGAAAACGCCTGTTTTGAAACTCTGCACAGAAAGGGTTTGCAGACTGCTGAATCCACACACGGGTTTAACTCTGGAAGTTGAGTGCACACATTGACAACCGTTCTGTTAGATAGCTGCGTTTTGGATTTAGAAGCAGAGATTTCCCTGTGCTTTCTGCTGTTTCTTCCATAGGCCGGTATTGGGCTGAAAACGCCTGTTTTGAAACTCTGCACAGAAAGGGTTTGCAGACTGCTGAATCCACACACGGGTTTAACTCTGGAAGTTGAGTGCACACATTGACAACCGTTCTGTTAGATAGCTGCGTTTTGGATTTAGAAGCAGAGATTTCCCTGTGCTTTCTGCTGTTTCTTCCATAGGCCGGTATTGGGCTGAAAACGCCTGTTTTGAAATTCTGCACAGAAAGTGTTTGCAGACTTCTGAATCCACACACGGGTTTAACTCTGGAAGTTGAGTGCACACATTGACAACCGTTCTGTTAGATAGCTGCGTTTTGGATTTAGAAGCAGATATTTCCCTGTGCTTTCTGCTGTTTCTTCCATAGGCCGGTATTGGGCTGAAAACGCCTGTTTTGAAACTCTGCACAGAAAGGGTTTGCAGACTGCTGAATCCACACACGGGTTTAACTCTGGAAGTTGAGTGCACACATTGACAACCGTTCTGTTAGATAGCTGCGTTTTGGATTTAGAAGCAGAGATTTCCCTGTGCTTTCTGCTGTTTCTTCCATAGGCCGGTATTGGGCTGAAAACGCCTGTTTTGAAACTCTGCACAGAAAGGGTTTGCAGACTGCTGAATCCACACACGGGTTTAACTCTGGAAGTTGAGTGCACACATTGACAACCGTTCTGTTAGATAGCTGCGTTTTGGATTTAGAAGCAGATATTTCCCTGGGCTTTCTGCTGTTTCTTCCATAGGCCGGTATTGGGCTGAAAACGCCTGTTTTGAAACTCTGCACAGAAAGGGTTTGCAGACTGCTGAATCCACACACGGGTTTAACTCTGGAAGTTGAGTGCACACATTGACAACCGTTCTGTTAGATAGCTGCGTTTTGGATTTAGAAGCAGAGATTTCCCTGTGCTTTCTGCTGTTTCTTCCATAGGCCGGTATTGGGCTGAAAACGCCTGTTTTGAAACTCTGCACAGAAAGGGTTTGCAGACTGCTGAATCCACACACGGGTTTAACTCTGGAAGTTGAGTGCACACATTGACAACCGTTCTGTTAGATAGCTGCGTTTTGGATTTAGAAGCAGATATTTCCCTGTGCTTTCTGCTGTTTCTTCCATAGGCCGGTATTGGGCTGAAAACGCCTGTTTTGAAACTCTGCACCGAAAGGGTTTGCAGACTGCTGAATCCACACACGGGTTTAACTCTGGAAGTTGAGTGCACACATTGACAACCGTTCTGTTAGATAGCTGCGTTTTGGATTTAGAAGCAGATATTTCCCTGTGCTTTCTGCTGTTTCTTCCATAGGCCGGTATTGGGCTGAAAACGCCTGTTTTGAAACTCTGCACAGAAAGGGTTTGCAGACTGCTGAATCCACACACGGGTTTAACTCTGGAAGTTGAGTGCACACATTGACAACCGTTCTGTTAGATAGCTGCGTTTTGGATTTAGAAGCAGATATTTCCCTGTGCTTTCTGCTGTTTCTTCCATAGGCCGGTATTGGGCTGAAAACGCCTGTTTTGAAACTCTGCACAGAAAGGGTTTGCAGACTGCTGAATCCACACACGGGTTTAACTCTGGAAGTTGAGTGCACACATTGACAACCGTTCTGTTAGATAGCTGCGTTTTGGATTTAGAAGCAGAGATTTCCCTGTGCTTTCTGCTGTTTCTTCCATAGGCCGGTATTGGGCTGAAAACGCCTGTTTTGAAACTCTGCACAGAAAGGGTTTGCAGACTGCTGAATCCACACACGGGTTTAACTCTGGAAGTTGAGTGCACACATTGACAACCGTTCTGTTAGATAGCTGCGTTTTGGATTTAGAAGCAGAGATTTCCCTGTGCTTTCTGCTGTTTCTTCCATAGGCCGGTATTGGGCTGAAAACGCCTGTTTTGAAACTCTGCACAGAAAGGGTTTGCAGACTGCTGAATCCACACACGGGTTTAACTCTGGAAGTTGAGTGCACACATTGACAACCGTTCTGTTAGATAGCTGCGTTTTGGATTTAGAAGCAGATATTTCCCTGTGCTTTCTGCTGTTTCTTCCATAGGCCGGTATTGGGCTGAAAACGCCTGTTTTGAAACTCTGCACAGAAAGGGTTTGCAGACTGCTGAATCCACACACGGGTTTAACTCTGGAAGTTGAGTGCACACATTGACAACCGTTCTGTTAGATAGCTGCGTTTTGGATTTAGAAGCAGAGATTTCCCTGTGCTTTCTGCTGTTTCTTCCATAGGCCGGTATTGGGCTGAAAACGCCTGTTTTGAAACTCTGCACAGAAAGGGTTTGCAGACTGCTGAATCCACACACGGGTTTAACTCTGGAAGTTGAGTGCACACATTGACAACCGTTCTGTTAGATAGCTGCGTTTTGGATTTAGAAGCAGAGATTTCCCTGTGCTTTCTGCTGTTTCTTCCATAGGCCGGTATTGGGCTGAAAACGCCTGTTTTGAAACTCTGCACAGAAAGGGTTTGCAGACTGCTGAATCCACACACGGGTTAAACTCTGGAAGTTGAGTGCACACATTGACAACCGTTCTGTTAGATAGCTGCGTTTTGGATTTAGAAGCAGAGATTTCCCTGTGCTTTCTGCTGTTTCTTCCATAGGCCGGTATTGGGCTGAAAACGCCTGTTTTGAAACTCTGCACAGAAAGGGTTTGCAGACTGCTGAATCCACACACGGGTTTAACTCTGGAAGTTGAGTGCACACATTGACAACCGTTCTGTTAGATAGCTGCGTTTTGGATTTAGAAGCAGATATTTCCCTGTGCTTTCTGCTGTTTCTTCCATAGGCCGGTATTGGGCTGAAAACGCCTGTTTTGAAACTCTGCACAGAAAGGGTTTGCAGACTGCTGAATCCACACACGGGTTTAACTCTGGAAGTTGAGTGCACACATTGACAACCGTTCTGTTAGATAGCTGCGTTTTGGATTTAGAAGCAGAGATTTCCCTGTGCTTTCTGCTGTTTCTTCCATAGGCCGGTATTGGGCTGAAAACGCCTGTTTTGAAACTCTGCACAGAAAGGGTTTGCAGACTGCTGAATCCACACACGGGTTTAACTCTGGAAGTTGAGTGCACACATTGACAACCGTTCTGTTAGATAGCTGCGTTTTGGATTTAGAAGCAGATATTTCCCTGTGCTTTCTGCTGTTTCTTCCATAGGCCGGTATTGGGCTGAAAACGCCTGTTTTGAAACTCTGCACAGAAAGGGTTTGCAGACTGCTGAATCCACACACGGGTTTAACTCTGGAAGTTGAGTGCACACATTGACAACCGTTCTGTTAGATAGCTGCGTTTTGGATTTAGAAGCAGATATTTCCCTGTGCTTTCTGCTGTTTCTTCCATAGGCCGGTATTGGGCTGAAAACGCCTGTTTTGAAACTCTGCACAGAAAGGGTTTGCAGACTGCTGAATCCACACACGGGTTTAACTCTGGAAGTTGAGTGCACACATTGACAACCGTTCTGTTAGATAGCTGCGTTTTGGATTTAGAAGCAGAGATTTCCCTGTGCTTTCTGCTGTTTCTTCCATAGGCCGGTATTGGGCTGAAAACGCCTGTTTTGAAACTCTGCACAGAAAGGGTTTGCAGACTGCTGAATCCACACACGGGTTTAACTCTGGAAGTTGAGTGCACACATTGACAACCGTTCTGTTAGATAGCTGCGTTTTGGATTTAGAAGCAGATATTTCCCTGTGCTTTCTGCTGTTTCTTCCATAGGCCGGTATTGGGCTGAAAACGCCTGTTTTGAAACTCTGCACAGAAAGGGTTTGCAGACTGCTGAATCCACACACGGGTTTAACTCTGGAAGTTGAGTGCACACATTGACAACCGTTCTGTTAGATAGCTGCGTTTTGGATTTAGAAGCAGATATTTCCCTGTGCTTTCTGCTGTTTCTTCCATAGGCCGGTATTGGGCTGAAAACGCCTGTTTTGAAACTCTGCACAGAAAGGGTTTGCAGACTGCTGAATCCACACACGGGTTTAACTCTGGAAGTTGAGTGCACACATTGACAACCGTTCTGTTAGATAGCTGCGTTTTGGATTTAGAAGCAGATATTTCCCTGTGCTTTCTGCTGTTTCTTCCATAGGCCGGTATTGGGCTGAAAACGCCTGTTTTGAAACTCTGCACAGAAAGGGTTTGCAGACTGCTGAATCCACACACGGGTTTAACTCTGGAAGTTGAGTGCACACATTGACAACCGTTCTGTTAGATAGCTGCGTTTTGGATTTAGAAGCAGATATTTCCCTGTGCTTTCTGCTGTTTCTTCCATAGGCCGGTATTGGGCTGAAAACGCCTGTTTTGAAACTCTGCACAGAAAGGGTTTGCAGACTGCTGAATCCACACACGGGTTTAACTCTGGAAGTTGAGTGCACACATTGACAACCGTTCTGTTAGATAGCTGCGTTTTGGATTTAGAAGCAGAGATTTCCCTGTGCTTTCTGCTGTTTCTTCCATAGGCCGGTATTGGGCTGAAAACGCCTGTTTTGAAACTCTGCACAGAAAGGGTTTGCAGACTGCTGAATCCACACACGGGTTTAACTCTGGAAGTTGAGTGCACACATTGACAACCGTTCTGTTAGATAGCTGCGTTTTGGATTTAGAAGCAGAGATTTCCCTGTGCTTTCTGCTGTTTCTTCCATAGGCCGGTATTGGGCTGAAAACGCCTGTTTTGAAACTCTGCACAGAAAGGGTTTGCAGACTGCTGAATCCACACACGGGTTTAACTCTGGAAGTTGAGTGCACACATTGACAACCGTTCTGTTAGATAGCTGCGTTTTGGATTTAGAAGCAGATATTTCCCTGTGCTTTCTGCTGTTTCTTCCATAGGCCGGTATTGGGCTGAAAATGCCTGTTTTGAAACTCTGCACAGAAAGGGTTTGCAGACTGCTGAATCCACACACGGGTTTAACTCTGGAAGTTGAGTGCACACATTGACAACCGTTCTGTTAGATAGCTGCGTTTTGGATTTAGAAGCAGATATTTCCCTGTGCTTTCTGCTGTTTCTTCCATAGGCCGGTATTGGGCTGAAAACGCCTGTTTTGAAACTCTGCACAGAAAGGGTTTGCAGACTGCTGAATCCACACACGGGTTTAACTCTGGAAGTTGAGTGCACACATTGACAACCGTTCTGTTAGATAGCTGCGTTTTGGATTTAGAAGCAGAGATTTCCCTGTGCTTTCTGCTGTTTCTTCCATAGGCCGGTATTGGTCTGAAAACGCCTGTTTTGAAACTCGGCACAGAAAGGGTTTGCAGACTGCTGAATCCACACACGGGTTTAACTCTGGAAGTTGAGTGCACACATTGACAACCGTTCTGTTAGATAGCTGCGTTTTGGATTTAGAAGCAGATATTTCCCTGTGCTTTCTGCTGTTTCTTCCATAGGCCGGTATTGGGCTGAAAACGCCTGTTTTGAAATTCTGCACAGAAAGTGTTTGCAGACTGCTGAATCCACACACGGGTTTAACTCTGGAAGTTGAGTGCACACATTGACAACCGTTCTGTTAGATAGCTGCCTTTTGGTTTTAGAAGCAGTTATTTCTCTTTACAGCTCATACTCTCATTCACTCCGGAATATCCAAACGCAGCTCCTAAAAGAAACGGGTTTCTAAGTATAATGAGATATTTCTCTTTACATCTTGTCCCCCAGTATACTCTGATATATGCAAACGCAGCTCCTGGAAGAAACGTGTTTGTAACTCGCTGAATCTGAGCATATATTGAAGTCTGTTAGGTGAATGATCACACAGCAGAGCAGTTTGAAAAAAACATTTCTTCCATGTTATAGATGCACTGTTACTGCTACTGCTTTTAGGCTGGTGTTTTCCTGGAAATGTTGGTTTTAGAATTTCCATATAAATGCTTTGTAAACTGCTGCATAAGTGGAGCAGTTTAATTCGTTAAGTTGAATGCCCTCATTCACATTCATTCTGTTAGCTAGCTCCGTTTTGGTTTTAGAAGCCTATGTTTCTAGTTACAGCATATACTCCCATTCATTCTGGAATAGCCAAACGCAGCTCCCAGAATAGACGTGTTTCTAAGTCACTGAATCTAAACATAGATTCAACTCCCTTAGGTGAACGAACACACAGCACAGCAGTTTGAAAGAAACGTTTTATTTGAGTTTTAGACGCAGTCTTATTGCTATTTCTTAGAGGCCGGTATTTTGCTGGGAATGTCTGTTTTAGAATCTGCACAAAAATCTTTTCTAAACTGCTGCATAGAAACAGCAGTTTATCTCAATAAGCTGAATGCACACAGTGACAACCATTCTGTTAGATGGCTCCGTGTTTGTTTTAGAACCAGATATTTCACTTTAAACCTTATACTCCAGTACACTCTGGAATATGCAAATGCAGCTCCTGGAAGAAACGTGTTTCTTACTCGCTGAATCTGAACATATACTCAAGACTCTTAGGTGAATGAACACAGAGCAGAGCATTTTGAAGAAAACGTTTCTTCTATGTTATAGATGCAGTCTTACTGCTACTTCTTTTAGGCTGGTGTTTTGCTGCAAATGTTGATTTTAGAATTTGCATATAAAGGGTTTCTAAACTGCTGCCTAAGAAGAGCAGATTAACCCTTTAAGTTGAATGCACACATTCACAACCATTCTGTTAGATAGCTCCGTTTTGGTTTTAGAAACAGATATTTCTCTTTACAGCATTTACTCCCATACACTCTGGAATACCGAAATGCAGCTCCTAGAATAAACGTGTTTCAAACTCGCTGAATCCAAACATAGATTCAACGACCTTTGGTGAACGAACACACTGCAGAGCAGTTTGAAAGAAACGTTCCCTCTGAGTTTTAGACGCAGTCTTACTGCTATTTCTTATAGGCCGGTATTTTGCTGGAAATGTCTGTTTGAGAATCTACACAGAAATGTTTTCTAAACTGCTGCATACAAACAGCAGTTTAGCTCAGTAAGTTGAATGCACACATTGACAACCATTCCATTAGATCATCCGTTTTTCTTTTGGAACGAGACATTTGTCTTTACATCTTATACTCCAGTATACTCTGGAATAGGCAAACACAGCTCCTGGAAGAAACGTGTTGCTAACTAGCTGAATCTGAACATATATTCAAGTCTCTTATATGAATGAACACACAGCAGAGCAGTTTGAAAACAGTTTCTTCCATGTTAAAGATGCAGTCTTACTGCTATTTCCTTTAGGCTGGTGTTTTGCTGGAAAGGTCTGTATGAGAATTTGCATATAAAGGGTTTCTAAAGTGCTGCATGAGAAGAGCAGTTTACCTCTTTAAGCCAAAGGCACACATTCACAACCACTCTGCTAGATAGATCCATTTTGGTTTTAGAAACAGATATTTCTCTTTACAGCATATACTCCCATTCATTCTGGAATATTCAAAGACAGCTCCTAGAATAAACGCGTTTCTATCTCGCTGAATCTAAACATAGATTCAACTCCCTTAGGTCAAAGAACACAGGGCCGAGCAGTTTGAAAGAAACGTTTCTTCTGAGTTTTAGACGCAGTCTTACTGCTCTTTCCTATATATGCCGGTACTGGGCTGAAAACGCCTGTTTTGAAACTCTGCACAGAAAGGGTTTGCAGACTGCTGAATCCACACACGGGTTTAACTCTGGAAGTTGAGTGCACACATTGACAACCGTTCTGTTAGATAGCTGCGTTTTGGATTTAGAAGCAGATATTTCCCTGTGCTTTCTGCTGTTTCTTCCATAGGCCGGTATTGGGCTGAAAACGCCTGTTTTGAAACTCTGCACAGAAAGGGTTTGCAGACTGCTGAATCCACACACGGGTTTAACTCTGGAAGTTGAGTGCACACATTGACAACCGTTCTGTTAGATAGCTGCGTTTTGGATTTAGAAGCAGATATTTCCCTGGGCTTTCTGCTGTTTCTTCCATAGGCCGGTATTGGGCTGAAAACGCCTGTTTTGAAACTCTGCACAGAAAGGGTTTGCAGACTGCTGAATCCACACACGGGTTTAACTCTGGAAGTTGAGTGCACACATTGACAACCGTTCTGTTAGATAGCTGCGTTTTGGATTTAGAAGCAGATATTTCCCTGTGCTTTCTGCTGTTTCTTCCATAGGCCGGTATTGGGCTGAAAACGCCTGTTTTGAAACTCTGCACAGAAAGGGTTTGCAGACTGCTGAATCCACACACGGGTTTAACTCTGGAAGTTGAGTGCACACATTGACAACCGTTCTGTTAGATAGCTGCGTTTTGGATTTAGAAGCAGGTATTTCCCTGTGCTTTCTGCTGTTTCTTCCATAGGCCGGTATTGGGCTGAAAACGCCTGTTTTGAAACTCTGCACAGAAAGGGTTTGCAGACTGCTGAATCCACACACGGGTTTAACTCTGGAAGTTGAGTGCACACATTGACAACCGTTCTGTTAGATAGCTGCGTTTTGGATTTAGAAGCAGATATTTCCCTGTGCTTTCTGCTGTTTCTTCCATAGGCCGGTATTGGGCTGAAAACGCCTGTTTTGAAACTCTGCACAGAAAGGGTTTGCAGACTGCTGAATCCACACACGGGTTTAACTCTGGAAGTTGAGTGCACACATTGACAACCGTTCTGTTAGATAGCTGCGTTTTGGATTTAGAAGCAGATATTTCCCTGTGCTTTCTGCTGTTTCTTCCATAGGCCGGTATTGGGCTGAAAACGCCTGTTTTGAAACTCTGCACAGAAAGGGTTTGCAGACTGCTGAATCCACACACGGGTTTAACTCTGGAAGTTGAGTGCACACATTGACAACCGTTCTGTTAGATAGCTGCGTTTTGGATTTAGAAGCAGAGATTTCCCTGTGCTTTCTGCTGTTTCTTCCATAGGCCGGTATTGGGCTGAAAACGCCTGTTTTGAAACTCTGCACAGAAAGGGTTTGCAGACTGCTGAATCCACACACGGGTTTAACTCTGGAAGTTGAGTGCACACATTGACAACCGTTCTGTTAGATAGCTGCGTTTTGGATTTAGAAGCAGAGATTTCCCTGTGCTTTCTGCTGTTTCTTCCATAGGCCGGTATTGGGCTGAAAACGCCTGTTTTGAAACTCTGCACAGAAAGGGTTTGCAGACTGCTGAATCCACACACGGGTTTAACTCTGGAAGTTGAGTGCACACATTGACAACCGTTCTGTTAGATAGCTGCGTTTTGGATTTAGAAGCAGATATTTCCCTGTGCTTTCTGCTGTTTCTTCCATAGGCCGGTATTGGGCTGAAAATGCCTGTTTTGAAACTCTGCACAGAAAGGGTTTGCAGACTGCTGAATCCACACACGGGTTTAACTCTGGAAGTTGAGTGCACACATTGACAACCGTTCTGTTAGATAGCTGCGTTTTGGATTTAGAAGCAGAAATTTCCCTGTGCTTTCTGCTGTTTCTTCCATAGGCCGGTATTGGGCTGAAAACGCCTGTTTTGAAACTCTGCACAGAAAGGGTTTGCAGACTGCTGAATCCACACACGGGTTTAACTCTGGAAGTTGAGTGCACACATTGACAACCGTTCTGTTAGATAGCTGCGTTTTGGATTTAGAAGCAGAGATTTCCCTGTGCTTTCTGCTGTTTCTTCCATAGGCCGGTATTGGTCTGAAAACGCCTGTTTTGAAACTCGGCACAGAAAGGGTTTGCAGACTGCTGAATCCACACACGGGTTTAACTCTGGAAGTTGAGTGCACACATTGACAACCGTTCTGTTAGATAGCTGCGTTTTGGATTTAGAAGCAGATATTTCCCTGTGCTTTCTGCTGTTTCTTCCATAGGCCGGTATTGGGCTGAAAACGCCTGTTTTGAAATTCTGCACAGAAAGTGTTTGCAGACTGCTGAATCCACACACGGGTTTAACTCTGGAAGTTGAGTGCACACATTGACAACCGTTCTGTTAGATAGCTGCCTTTTGGTTTTAGAAGCAGTTATTTCTCTTTACAGCTCATACTCTCATTCACTCCGGAATATCCAAACGCAGCTCCTAAAAGAAACGGGTTTCTAAGTATAATGAGATATTTCTCTTTACATCTTGTCCCCCAGTATACTCTGATATATGCAAACGCAGCTCCTGGAAGAAACGTGTTTGTAACTCGCTGAATCTGAGCATATATTGAAGTCTGTTAGGTGAATGATCACACAGCAGAGCAGTTTGAAAAAAACATTTCTTCCATGTTATAGATGCACTGTTACTGCTACTGCTTTTAGGCTGGTGTTTTCCTGGAAATGTTGGTTTTAGAATTTCCATATAAATGCTTTGTAAACTGCTGCATAAGTGGAGCAGTTTAATTCGTTAAGTTGAATGCCCTCATTCACATTCATTCTGTTAGCTAGCTCCGTTTTGGTTTTAGAAGCCTATGTTTCTAGTTACAGCATATACTCCCATTCATTCTGGAATAGCCAAACGCAGCTCCCAGAATAGACGTGTTTCTAAGTCACTGAATCTAAACATAGATTCAACTCCCTTAGGTGAACGAACACACAGCACAGCAGTTTGAAAGAAACGTTTTATTTGAGTTTTAGACGCAGTCTTATTGCTATTTCTTAGAGGCCGGTATTTTGCTGGGAATGTCTGTTTTAGAATCTGCACAAAAATCTTTTCTAAACTGCTGCATAGAAACAGCAGTTTATCTCAATAAGCTGAATGCACACAGTGACAACCATTCTGTTAGATGGCTCCGTGTTTGTTTTAGAACCAGATATTTCACTTTAAACCTTATACTCCAGTACACTCTGGAATATGCAAATGCAGCTCCTGGAAGAAACGTGTTTCTTACTCGCTGAATCTGAACATATACTCAAGACTCTTAGGTGAATGAACACAGAGCAGAGCATTTTGAAGAAAACGTTTCTTCTATGTTATAGATGCAGTCTTACTGCTACTTCTTTTAGGCTGGTGTTTTGCTGCAAATGTTGATTTTAGAATTTGCATATAAAGGGTTTCTAAACTGCTGCCTAAGAAGAGCAGATTAACCCTTTAAGTTGAATGCACACATTCACAACCATTCTGTTAGATAGCTCCGTTTTGGTTTTAGAAACAGATATTTCTCTTTACAGCATTTACTCCCATACACTCTGGAATACCGAAATGCAGCTCCTAGAATAAACGTGTTTCAAACTCGCTGAATCCAAACATAGATTCAACGACCTTTGGTGAACGAACACACTGCAGAGCAGTTTGAAAGAAACGTTCCCTCTGAGTTTTAGACGCAGTCTTACTGCTATTTCTTATAGGCCGGTATTTTGCTGGAAATGTCTGTTTGAGAATCTACACAGAAATGTTTTCTAAACTGCTGCATACAAACAGCAGTTTAGCTCAGTAAGTTGAATGCACACATTGACAACCATTCCATTAGATCATCCGTTTTTCTTTTGGAACGAGACATTTGTCTTTACATCTTATACTCCAGTATACTCTGGAATAGGCAAACACAGCTCCTGGAAGAAACGTGTTGCTAACTAGCTGAATCTGAACATATATTCAAGTCTCTTATATGAATGAACACACAGCAGAGCAGTTTGAAAACAGTTTCTTCCATGTTAAAGATGCAGTCTTACTGCTATTTCCTTTAGGCTGGTGTTTTGCTGGAAAGGTCTGTATGAGAATTTGCATATAAAGGGTTTCTAAAGTGCTGCATGAGAAGAGCAGTTTACCTCTTTAAGCCAAAGGCACACATTCACAACCACTCTGCTAGATAGATCCATTTTGGTTTTAGAAACAGATATTTCTCTTTACAGCATATACTCCCATTCATTCTGGAATATTCAAAGACAGCTCCTAGAATAAACGCGTTTCTATCTCGCTGAATCTAAACATAGATTCAACTCCCTTAGGTCAAAGAACACAGGGCCGAGCAGTTTGAAAGAAACGTTTCTTCTGAGTTTTAGACGCAGTCTTACTGCTCTTTCCTATATATGCCGGTACTGGGCTGAAAACGCCTGTTTTGAAACTCTGCACAGAAAGGGTTTGCAGACTGCTGAATCCACACACGGGTTTAACTCTGGAAGTTGAGTGCACACATTGACAACCGTTCTGTTAGATAGCTGCGTTTTGGATTTAGAAGCAGATATTTCCCTGTGCTTTCTGCTGTTTCTTCCATAGGCCGGTATTGGGCTGAAAACGCCTGTTTTGAAACTCTGCACAGAAAGGGTTTGCAGACTGCTGAATCCACACACGGGTTTAACTCTGGAAGTTGAGTGCACACATTGACAACCGTTCTGTTAGATAGCTGCGTTTTGGATTTAGAAGCAGATATTTCCCTGTGCTTTCTGCTGTTTCTTCCATAGGCCGGTATTGGGCTGAAAACGCCTGTTTTGAAACTCTGCACAGAAAGGGTTTGCAGACTGCTGAATCCACACACGGGTTTAACTCTGGAAGTTGAGTGCACACATTGACAACCGTTCTGTTAGATAGCTGCGTTTTGGATTTAGAAGCAGATATTTCCCTGTGCTTTCTGCTGTTTCTTCCATAGGCCGGTATTGGGCTGAAAACGCCTGTTTTGAAACTCTGCACAGAAAGGGTTTGCAGACTGCTGAATCCACACACGGGTTTAACTCTGGAAGTTGAGTGCACACATTGACAACCGTTCTGTTAGATAGCTGCGTTTTGGATTTAGAAGCAGGTATTTCCCTGTGCTTTCTGCTGTTTCTTCCATAGGCCGGTATTGGGCTGAAAACGCCTGTTTTGAAACTCTGCACAGAAAGGGTTTGCAGACTGCTGAATCCACACACGGGTTTAACTCTGGAAGTTGAGTGCACACATTGACAACCGTTCTGTTAGATAGCTGCGTTTTGGATTTAGAAGCAGATATTTCCCTGTGCTTTCTGCTGTTTCTTCCATAGGCCGGTATTGGGCTGAAAACGCCTGTTTTGAAACTCTGCACAGAAAGGGTTTGCAGACTGCTGAATCCACACACGGGTTTAACTCTGGAAGTTGAGTGCACACATTGACAACCGTTCTGTTAGATAGCTGCGTTTTGGATTTAGAAGCAGATATTTCCCTGTGCTTTCTGCTGTTTCTTCCATAGGCCGGTATTGGGCTGAAAACACCTGTTTTGAAACTCTGCACAGAAAGGGTTTGCAGACTGCTGAATCCACACACGGGTTTAACTCTGGAAGTTGAGTGCACACATTGACAACCGTTCTGTTAGATAGCTGCGTTTTGGATTTAGAAGCAGATATTTCCCTGTGCTTTCTGCTGTTTCTTCCATAGGCCGGTATTGGGCTGAAAACGCCTGTTTTGAAACTCTGCACAGAAAGGGTTTGCAGACTGCTGAATCCACACACGGGTTTAACTCTGGAAGTTGAGTGCACACATTGACAACCGTTCTGTTAGATAGCTGCGTTTTGGATTTAGAAGCAGATATTTCCCTGTGCTTTCTGCTGTTTCTTCCATAGGCCGGTATTGGGCTGAAAACGCCTGTTTTGAAACTCTGCACAGAAAGGGTTTGCAGACTGCTGAATCCACACACGGGTTTAACTCTGGAAGTTGAGTGCACACATTGACAACCGTTCTGTTAGATAGCTGCGTTTTGGATTTAGAAGCAGATATTTCCCTGTGCTTTCTGCTGTTTCTTCCATAGGCCGGTATTGGGCTGAAAACGCCTGTTTTGAAACTCTGCACAGAAAGGGTTTGCAGACTGCTGAATCCACACACGGGTTTAACTCTGGAAGTTGAGTGCACACATTGACAAGCGTTCTGTTAGATAGCTGCGTTTTGGATTTAGAAGCAGATATTTCCCTGTGCTTTCTGCTGTTTCTTCCATAGGCCGGTATTGGGCTGAAAACGCCTGTTTTGAAACTCTGCACAGAAAGGGTTTGCAGACTGCTGAATCCACACACGGGTTTAACTCTGGAAGTTGAGTGCACACATTGACAACCGTTCTGTTAGATAGCTGCGTTTTGGATTTAGAAGCAGATATTTCCCTGTGCTTTCTGCTGTTTCTTCCATAGGCCGGTATTGGGCTGAAAACGCCTGTTTTGAAACTCTGCACAGAAAGGGTTTGCAGACTGCTGAATCCACACACGGGTTTAACTCTGGAAGTTGAGTGCACACATTGACAACCGTTCTGTTAGATAGCTGCGTTTTGGATTTAGAAGCAGATATTTCCCTGTGCTTTCTGCTGTTTCTTCCATAGGCCGGTATTGGGCTGAAAACGCCTGTTTTGAAACTCTGCACAGAAAGGGTTTGCAGACTGCTGAATCCACACACGGGTTTAACTCTGGAAGTTGAGTGCACACATTGACAACCGTTCTGTTAGATAGCTGCGTTTTGGATTTAGAAGCAGAGATTTCCCTGTGCTTTCTGCTGTTTCTTCCATAGGCCGGTATTGGGCTGAAAACGCCTGTTTTGAAACTCTGCACAGAAAGGGTTTGCAGACTGCTGAATCCACACACGGGTTTAACTCTGGAAGTTGAGTGCACACATTGACAACCGTTCTGTTAGATAGCTGCGTTTTGGATTTAGAAGCAGAGATTTCCCTGTGCTTTCTGCTGTTTCTTCCATAGGCCGGTATTGGGCTGAAAACGCCTGTTTTGAAACTCGGCACAGAAAGGGTTTGCAGACTGCTGAATCCACACACGGGTTTAACTCTGGAAGTTGAGTGCACACATTGACAACCGTTCTGTTAGATAGCTGCGTTTTGGATTTAGAAGCAGATATTTCCCTGTGCTTTCTGCTGTTTCTTCCATATGCCGGTATTGGGCTGAAAACTCCTGTTTTGAAACTCTGCACCGAAAGGGTTTGCAGACTGCTGAATCCACACACGGGTTTAACTCTGGAAGTTGAGTGCACACATTGACAACCGTTCTGTTAGATAGCTGCGTTTTGGATTTAGAAGCAGATATTTCCCTGTGCTTTCTGCTGTTTCTTCCATAGGCCGGTATTGGGCTGAAAACGCCTGTTTTGAAACTGTGCACAGAAAGGGTTTGCAGACTGCTGAATCCACACACGGGTTTAACTCTGGAAGTTGAGTGCACACATTGACAAGCGTTCTGTTAGATAGCTGCGTTTTGGATTTAGAAGCAGATATTTCCCTGTGCTTTCTGCTGTTTCTTCCATAGGCCGGTATTGGGCTGAAAACGCCTGTTTTGAAACTCGGCACAGAAAGGGTTTGCAGACTGCTGAATCCACACACGGGTTTAACTCTGGAAGTTGAGTGCACACATTGACAACCGTTCTGTTAGATAGCTGCGTTTTGGATTTAGAAGCAGATATTTCCCTGTGCTTTCTGCTGTTTCTTCCATAGGCCGGTATTGGGCTGAAAACGCCTGTTTTGAAATTCTGCACAGAAAGTGTTTGCAGACTGCTGAATCCACACACGGGTTTAACTCTGGAAGTTGAGTGCACACATTGACAACCGTTCTGTTAGATAGCTGCGTTTTGGATTTAGAAGCAGATATTTCCCTGTGCTTTCTGCTGTTTCTTCCATAGGCCGGTATTGGGCTGAAAACGCCTCTTTTGAAACTCTGCACAGAAAGGGTTTGCAGACTGCTGAATCCACACACGGGTTTAACTCTGGAAGTTGAGTGCACACATTGACAACCGTTCTGTTAGATAGCTGCGTTTTGGATTTAGAAGCAGAGATTTCCCTGTGCTTTCTGCTGTTTCTTCCATAGGCCGGTATTGGGCTGAAAACGCCTGTTTTGAAATTCTGCACAGAAAGTGTTTGCAGACTTCTGAATCCACACACGGGTTTAACTCTGGAAGTTGAGTGCACACATTGACAACCGTTCTGTTAGATAGCTGCGTTTTGGATTTAGAAGCAGAGATTTCCCTGTGCTTTCTGCTGTTTCTTCCATAGGCCGGTATTGGGCTGAAAACGCCTGTTTTGAAACTCTGCACAGAAAGGGTTTGCAGACTGCTGAATCCACACACGGGTTTAACTCTGGAAGTTGAGTGCACAGATTGACAACCGTTCTGTTAGATAGCTGCGTTTTGGATTTAGAAGCAGAGATTTCCCTGTGCTTTCTGCTGTTTCTTCCATAGGCCGGTATTGGGCTGAAAACGCCTGTTTTGAAACTCTGCACAGAAAGGGTTTGCAGACTGCTGAATCCACACACGGGTTTAACTCTGGAAGTTGAGTGCACACATTGACAACCGTTCTGTTAGATAGCTGCGTTTTGGATTTAGAAGCAGATATTTCCCTGTGCTTTCTGCTGTTTCTTCCATAGGCCGGTATTGGGCTGAAAACGCCTGTTTTGAAATTCTGCACAGAAAGTGTTTGCAGACTGCTGAATCCACACACGGGTTTAACTCTGGAAGTTGAGTGCACACATTGACAACCGTTCTGTTAGATAGCTGCGTTTTGGATTTAGAAGCAGATATTTCCCTGTGCTTTCTGCTGTTTCTTCCATAGGCCGGTATTGGGCTGAAAACGCCTGTTTTTAAACTCTGCACAGAAAGGGTTTGCAGACTGCTGAATCCACACACGGGTTTAACTCTGGAAGTTGAGTGCACACATTGACAACCGTTCTGTTAGATAGCTGCGTTTTGGATTTAGAAGCAGATATTTCCCTGTGCTTTCTGCTGTTTCTTCCATAGGCCGGTATTGGGCTGAAAACGCCTGTTTTGAAACTCTGCACAGAAAGGGTTTGCAGACTGCTGAATCCACACACGGGTTTAACTCTGGAAGTTGAGTGCACACATTGACAACCGTTCTGTTAGATAGCTGCGTTTTGGATTTAGAAGCAGAGATTTCCCTGTGCTTTCTGCTGTTTCTTCCATAGGCCGGTATTGGGCTGAAAACGTCTGTTTTGAAACTCTGCACAGAAAGGATTTGCAGACTGCTGAATCCACACACGGGTTTAACTCTGGAAGTTGAGTGCACACATTGACAACCGTTCTGTTAGATAGCTGCGTTTTGGATTTAGAAGCAGATATTTCCCTGTGCTTTCTGCTGTTTCTTCCATAGGCCGGTATTGGGCTGAAAACGCCTGTTTTGAAACTCTGCACAGAAAGGGTTTGCAGACTGCTGAATCCACACACGGGTTTAACTCTGGAAGTTGAGTGCACACATTGACAACCGTTCTGTTAGATAGCTGCGTTTTGGATTTAGAAGCAGATATTTCCCTGTGCTTTCTGCTGTTTCTTCCATAGGCCGGTATTGGGCTGAAAACGCCTGTTTTGAAATTCTGCACAGAAAGTGTTTGCAGACTGCTGAATCCACACACGGGTTTAACTCTGGAAGTTGAGTGCACACATTGACAACCGTTCTGTTAGATAGCTGCGTTTTGGATTTAGAAGCAGAGATTTCCCTGTGCTTTCTGCTGTTTCTTCCATAGGCCGGTATTGGGCTGAAAACGCCTGTTTTGAAACTCTGCACAGAAAGGGTTTGCAGACTGCTGAATCCACACACGGGTTTAACTCTGGAAGTTGAGTGCACACATTGACAACCGTTCTATTAGATAGCTGCGTTTTGGATTTAGAAGCAGATATTTCCCTGTGCTTTCTGCTGTTTCTTCCATAGGCCGGTATTGGGCTGAAAACGCCTGTTTTGAAACTCTGCACAGAAAGGGTTTGCAGACTGCTGAATCCACACACGGGTTTAACTCTGGAAGTTGAGTGCACACATTGACAACCGTTCTGTTAGATAGCTGCGTTTTGGATTTAGAAGCAGAGATTTCCCTGTGCTTTCTGCTGTTTCTTCCATAGGCCGGTATTGGGCTGAAAACGCCTGTTTTGAAACTCGGCACAGAAAGGGTTTGCAGACTGCTGAATCCACACACGGGTTTAACTCTGGAAGTTGAGTGCACACATTGACAACCGTTCTGTTAGATAGCTGCGTTTTGGATTTAGAAGCAGAGATTTCCCTGTGCTTTCTGCTGTTTCTTCAATAGGCCGGTATTGGGCTGAAAACGCCTGTTTTGAAACTCTGCACAGAAAGGGTTTGCAGACTGCTGAATCCACACACGGGTTTAACTCTGGAAGTTGAGTGCACACATTGACAACCGTTCTGTTAGATAGCTGCGTTTTGGATTTAGAAGCAGAGATTTCCCTGTGCTTTCTGCTGTTTCTTCCATAGGCCGGTATTGGGCTGAAAACGCCTGTTTTGAAACTCTGCACAGAAAGGGTTTGCAGACTGCTGAATCCACACACGGGTTTAACTCTGGAAGTTGAGTGCACACATTGACAACCGTTCTGTTAGATAGCTGCGTTTTGGATTTAGAAGCAGAGATTTCCCTGTGCTTTCTGCTGTTTCTTCCATAGGCCGGTATTGGGCTGAAAACGCCTGTTTTGAAACTCGGCACAGAAAGGGTTTGCAGACTGTTGAATCCACACACGGGTTTAACTCTGGAAGTTGAGTGCACACATTGACAACCGTTCTGTTAGATAGCTGCGTTTTGGATTTAGAAGCAGATATTTCCCTGTGCTTTCTGCTGTTTCTTCCATATGCCGGTATTGGGCTGAAAACGCCTGTTTTGAAACTCTGCACAGAAAGGGTTTGCAGACTGCTGAATCCACACACGGGTTTAACTCTGGAAGTTGAGTGCACACATTGACAACCGTTCTGTTAGATAGCTGCGTTTTGGATTTAGAAGCAGAGATTTCCCTGTGCTTTCTGCTGTTTCTTCCATAGGCCGGTATTGGGCTGAAAACGCCTGTTTTGAAACTCTGCACAGAAAGGGTTTGCAGACTGCTGAATCCACACACGGGTTTAACTCTGGAAGTTGAGTGCACACATTGACAACCGTTCTGTTAGATAGCTGCGTTTTGGATTTAGAAGCAGATATTTCCCTGTGCTTTCTGCTGTTTCTTCCATAGGCCGGTATTGGGCTGAAAACGCCTGTTTTGAAACTCTGCACCGAAAGGGTTTGCAGACTGCTGAATCCACACACGGGTTTAACTCTGGAAGTTGAGTGCACACATTGACAACCGTTCTGTTAGATAGCTGCGTTTTGGATTTAGAAGCAGATATTTCCCTGTGCTTTCTGCTGTTTCTTCCATAGGCCGGTATTGGGCTGAAAACGCCTGTTTTGAAATTCTGCACAGAAAGTGTTTGCAGACTGCTGAATCCACACACGGGTTTAACTCTGGAAGTTGAGTGCACACATTGACAACCGTTCTGTTAGATAGCTGCGTTTTGGATTTAGAAGCAGAGATTTCCCTGTGCTTTCTGCTGTTTCTTCCATAGGCCGGTATTGGGCTGAAAACGCCTGTTTTGAAACTCTGCACAGAAAGGGTTTGCAGACTGCTGAATCCACACACGGGTTTAACTCTGGAAGTTGAGTGCACACATTGACAACCGTTCTATTAGATAGCTGCGTTTTGGATTTAGAAGCAGATATTTCCCTGTGCTTTCTGCTGTTTCTTCCATAGGCCGGTATTGGGCTGAAAACGCCTGTTTTGAAACTCTGCACAGAAAGGGTTTGCAGACTGCTGAATCCACACACGGGTTTAACTCTGGAAGTTGAGTGCACACATTGACAACCGTTCTGTTAGATAGCTGCGTTTTGGATTTAGAAGCAGAGATTTCCCTGTGCTTTCTGCTGTTTCTTCCATAGGCCGGTATTGGGCTGAAAACGCCTGTTTTGAAACTCGGCACAGAAAGGGTTTGCAGACTGCTGAATCCACACACGGGTTTAACTCTGGAAGTTGAGTGCACACATTGACAACCGTTCTGTTAGATAGCTGCGTTTTGGATTTAGAAGCAGAGATTTCCCTGTGCTTTCTGCTGTTTCTTCCATAGGCCGGTATTGGGCTGAAAACGCCTGTTTTGAAACTCTGCACAGAAAGGGTTTGCAGACTGCTGAATCCACACACGGGTTTAACTCTGGAAGTTGAGTGCACACATTGACAACCGTTCTGTTAGATAGCTGCGTTTTGGATTTAGAAGCAGAGATTTCCCTGTGCTTTCTGCTGTTTCTTCCATAGGCCGGTATTGGGCTGAAAACGCCTGTTTTGAAACTCTGCACAGAAAGGGTTTGCAGACTGCTGAATCCACACACGGGTTTAACTCTGGAAGTTGAGTGCACACATTGACAACCGTTCTGTTAGATAGCTGCGTTTTGGATTTAGAAGCAGAGATTTCCCTGTGCTTTCTGCTGTTTCTTCCATAGGCCGGTATTGGGCTGAAAACGCCTGTTTTGAAACTCGGCACAGAAAGGGTTTGCAGACTGCTGAATCCACACACGGGTTTAACTCTGGAAGTTGAGTGCACACATTGACAACCGTTCTGTTAGATAGCTGCGTTTTGGATTTAGAAGCAGATATTTCCCTGTGCTTTCTGCTGTTTCTTCCATATGCCGGTATTGGGCTGAAAACGCCTGTTTTGAAACTCTGCACAGAAAGGGTTTGCAGACTGCTGAATCCACACACGGGTTTAACTCTGGAAGTTGAGTGCACACATTGACAACCGTTCTGTTAGATAGCTGCGTTTTGGATTTAGAAGCAGAGATTTCCCTGTGCTTTCTGCTGTTTCTTCCATAGGCCGGTATTGGGCTGAAAACGCCTGTTTTGAAACTCTGCACAGAAAGGGTTTGCAGACTGCTGAATCCACACACGGGTTTAACTCTGGAAGTTGAGTGCACACATTGACAACCGTTCTGTTAGATAGCTGCGTTTTGGATTTAGAAGCAGATATTTCCCTGTGCTTTCTGCTGTTTCTTCCATAGGCCGGTATTGGGCTGAAAACGCCTGTTTTGAAACTCTGCACCGAAAGGGTTTGCAGACTGCTGAATCCACACACGGGTTTAACTCTGGAAGTTGAGTGCACACATTGACAACCGTTCTGTTAGATAGCTGCGTTTTGGATTTAGAAGCAGATATTTCCCTGTGCTTTCTGCTGTTTCTTCCATAGGCCGGTATTGGGCTGAAAACGCCTGTTTTGAAACTCTGCACAGAAAGGGTTTGCAGACTGCTGAATCCACACACGGGTTTAACTCTGGAAGTTGAGTGCACACATTGACAACCGTTCTGTTAGATAGCTGCGTTTTGGATTTAGAAGCAGAGATTTCCCTGTGCTTTCTGCTGTTTCTTCCATAGGCCGGTATTGGGCTGAAAACGCCTGTTTTGAAACTCTGCACAGAAAGGGTTTGCAGACTGCTGAATCCACACACGGGTTTAACTCTGGAAGTTGAGTGCACACATTGACAACCGTTCTGTTAGATAGCTGCGTTTTGGATTTAGAAGCAGATATTTCCCTGTGCTTTCTGCTGTTTCTTCCATAGGCCGGTATTGGGCTGAAAACGCCTGTTTTGAAATTCTGCACAGAAAGTGTTTGCAGACTGCTGAATCCACACACGGGTTTACTCTGGAAGTTGAGTGCACACATTGACAACCATTCTGTTAGATAGCGGCGTTTTGGATTTAGAAGCAGATATTTCCCTGTGCTTTCTGCTGTTTCTTCCATAGGCCGGTATTGGGCTGAAAACGCCTGTTTTGAAACTCTGCACAGAAAGGGTTTGCAGACTGCTGAATCCACACACGGGTTTAACTCTGGAAGTTGAGTGCACACATTGACAACCGTTCTGTTAGATAGCTGCGTTTTGGATTTAGAAGCAGATATTTCCCTGTGCTTTCTGCTGTTTCTTCCATAGGCCGGTATTGGGCTGAAAACGCCTGTTTTGAAACTCTGCACAGAAAGGGTTTGCAGACTGCTGAATCCACACACGGGTTTAACTCTGGAAGTTGAGTGCACACATTGACAACCGTTCTGTTAGATAGCTGCGTTTTGGATTTAGAAGCAGAGATTTCCCTGTGCTTTCTGCTGTTTCTTCCATAGGCCGGTATTGGGCTGAAAACGCCTGTTTTGAAACTCTGCACAGAAAGGGTTTGCAGACTGCTGAATCCACACACGGGTTTAACTCTGGAAGTTGAGTGCACACATTGACAACCGTTCTGTTAGATAGCTGCGTTTTGGATTTAGAAGCAGATATTTCCCTGTGCTTTCTGCTGTTTCTTCCATAGGCCGGTATTGGGCTGAAAACGCCTGTTTTGAAACTCTGCACAGAAAGGGTTTGCAGACTGCTGAATCCACACACGGGTTTAACTCTGGAAGTTGAGTGCACACATTGACAACCGTTCTGTTAGATAGCTGCGTTTTGGATTTAGAAGCAGATATTTCCCTGGGCTTTCTGCTGTTTCTTCCATATGCCGGTATTGGGCTGAAAACTCCTGTTTTGAAACTCTGCACCGAAAGGGTTTGCAGACTGCTGAATCCACACACGGGTTTAACTCTGGAAGTTGAGTGCACACATTGACAACCGTTCTGTTAGATAGCTGCGTTTTGGATTTAGAAGCAGAGATTTCCCTGTGCTTTCTGCTGTTTCTTCCATAGGCCGGTATTGGGCTGAAAACGCCTGTTTTGAAATTCTGCACAGAAAGTGTTTGCAGACTTCTGAATCCACACACGGGTTTAACTCTGGAAGTTGAGTGCACACATTGACAACCGTTCTGTTAGATAGCTGCGTTTTGGATTTAGAAGCAGAGATTTCCCTGTGCTTTCTGCTGTTTCTTCCATAGGCCGGTATTGGGCTGAAAACGCCTGTTTTGAAACTCTGCACAGAAAGGGTTTGCAGACTGCTGAATCCACACACGGGTTTAACTCTGGAAGTTGAGTGCACACATTGACATCCGTTCTGTCAGATAGCTGCGTTTTGGATTTAGAAGCAGATATTTCCCTGTGCTTTCTGCTGTTTCTTCCATAGGCCGGTATTGGGCTGAAAACGCCTGTTTTGAAACTCTGCACAGAAAGGGTTTGCAGACTGCTGAATCCACACACGGTTTTAACTCTGGAAGTTGAGTGCACACATTGACAACCGTTCTGTTAGATAGCTGCGTTTTGGATTTAGAAGCAGATATTTCCCTGTGCTTTCTGCTGTTTCTTCCATAGGCCGGTATTGGGCTGAAAACGCCTGTTTTGAAACTCGGCACAGAAAGGGTTTGCAGACTGCTGAATCCACACACGGGTTTAACCCTGGAAGTTGAGTGCACACATTGACAACCGTTCTGTTAGATAGCTGCGTTTTGGATTTAGAAGCAGATATTTCCCTGGGCTTTCTGCTGTTTCTTCCATATGCCGGTATTGGGCTGAAAACGCCTGTTTTGAAACTCTGCACAGAAAGGGTTTGCAGACTGCTGAATCCACACACGGGTTTAACTCTGGAAGTTGAGTGCACACATTGACAACCGTTCTGTTAGATAGCTGCGTTTTGGATTTAGAAGCAGAGATTTCCCTGTGCTTTCTGCTGTTTTTTCCATAGGCCGGTATTGGGCTGAAAACGCCTGTTTTGAAACTCTGCACAGAAAGGGTTTGCAGACTGCTGAATCCACACACGGGTTTAACTCTGGAAGTTGAGTGCACACATTGACAACCGTTCTGTTAGATAGCTGCGTTTTGGATTTAGAAGCAGATATTTCCCTGTGCTTTCTGCTGTTTCTTCCATAGGCCGGTATTGGGCTGAAAACGCCTGTTTTGAAACTCTGCACCGAAAGGGTTTGCAGACTGCTGAATCCACACACGGGTTTAACTCTGGAAGTTGAGTGCACACATTGACAACCGTTCTGTTAGATAGCTGCGTTTTGGATTTAGAAGCAGAGATTTCCCTGTGCTTTCTGCTGTTTCTTCCATAGGCCGGTATTGGGCTGAAAACGCCTGTTTTGAAACTCTGCACAGAAAGGGTTTGCAGACTGCTGAATCCACACACGGGTTTAACTCTGGAAGTTGAGTGCACACATTGACAACCGTTCTGTTAGATAGCTGCGTTTTGGATTTAGAAGCAGATATTTCCCTGTGCTTTCTGCTGTTTCTTCCATAGGCCGGTATTGGGCTGAAAACTCCTGTTTTGAAACTCTGCACAGAAAGGGTTTGCAGACTGCTGAATCCACACACGGGTTTAACTCTGGAAGTTGAGTGCACACATTGACAACCGTTCTGTTAGATAGCTGCGTTTTGGATTTAGAAGCAGATATTTCCCTGTGCTTTCTGCTGTTTCTTCCATAGGCCGGTATTGGGCTGAAAACGCCTGTTTTGAAACTCTGCACAGAAAGGGTTTGCAGACTGCTGAATCCACACACGGGTTTAACTCTGGAAGTTGAGTGCACACATTGACAACCGTTCTGTTAGATAGCTGCGTTTTGGATTTAGAAGCAGATATTTCCCTGTGCTTTCTGCTGTTTCTTCCATAGGCCGGTATTGGGCTGAAAACGCCTGTTTTGAAACTCTGCACAGAAAGGGTTTGCAGACTGCTGAATCCACACACGGGTTTAACTCTGGAAGTTGAGTGCACACATTGACAACCGTTCTGTTAGATAGCTGCGTTTTGGATTTAGAAGCAGATATTTCCCTGTGCTTTCTGCTGTTTCTTCCATAGGCCGGTATTGGGCTGAAAACGCCTGTTTTGAAACTCTGCACAGAAAGGGTTTGCAGACTGCTGAATCCACACACGGGTTTAACTCTGGAAGTTGAGTGCACACATTGACAACCGTTCTGTTAGATAGCTGCGTTTTGGATTTAGAAGCAGAGATTTCCCTGTGCTTTCTGCTGTTTCTTCCATAGGCCGGTATTGGGCTGAAAACGCCTGTTTTGAAACTCTGCACAGAAAGGGTTTGCAGACTGCTGAATCCACACACGGGTTTAACTCTGGAAGTTGAGTGCACACATTGACAACCGTTCTGTTAGATAGCTGCGTTTTGGATTTAGAAGCAGATATTTCCCTGTGCTTTCTGCTGTTTCTTCCATAGGCCGGTATTGGGCTGAAAACGCCTGTTTTGAAACTCTGCACAGAAAGGGTTTGCAGACTGCTGAATCCACACACGGGTTTAACTCTGGAAGTTGAGTGCACACATTGACAACCGTTCTGTTAGATAGCTGCGTTTTGGATTTAGAAGCAGATATTTCCCTGGGCTTTCTGCTGTTTCTTCCATATGCCGGTATTGGGCTGAAAACTCCTGTTTTGAAACTCTGCACCGAAAGGGTTTGCAGACTGCTGAATCCACACACGGGTTTAACTCTGGAAGTTGAGTGCACACATTGACAACCGTTCTGTTAGATAGCTGCGTTTTGGATTTAGAAGCAGAGATTTCCCTGTGCTTTCTGCTGTTTCTTCCATAGGCCGGTATTGGGCTGAAAACGCCTGTTTTGAAATTCTGCACAGAAAGGGTTTGCAGACTTCTGAATCCACACACGGGTTTAACTCTGGAAGTTGAGTGCACACATTGACAACCGTTCTGTTAGATAGCTGCGTTTTGGATTTAGAAGCAGATATTTCCCTGTGCTTTCTGCTGTTTCTTCCATAGGCCGGTATTGGGCTGAAAACGCCTGTTTTGAAACTCTGCACAGAAAGGGTTTGCAGACTGCTGAATCCACACACGGGTTTAACTCTGGAAGTTGAGTGCACACATTGACAACCGTTCTGTTAGATAGCTGCGTTTTGGATTTAGAAGCAGATATTTCCCTGTGCTTTCTGCTGTTTCTTCCATAGGCCGGTATTGGGCTGAAAACGCCTGTTTTGAAATTCTGCACAGAAAGTGTTTGCAGACTGCTGAATCCACACACGGGTTTAACTCTGGAAGTTGAGTGCACACATTGACAACCGTTCTGTTAGATAGCTGCGTTTTGGATTTAGAAGCAGATATTTCCCTGTGCTTTCTGCTGTTTCTTCCATAGGCCGGTATTGGGCTGAAAACGCCTGTTTTGAAACTCTGCACAGAAAGGGTTTGCAGACTGCTGAATCCACACACGGGTTTAACTCTGGAAGTTGAGTGCACACATTGACAACCGTTCTGTTAGATAGCTGCGTTTTGGATTTAGAAGCAGATATTTCCCTGTGCTTTCTGCTGTTTCTTCCATAGGCCGGTATTGGGCTGAAAACGCCTGTTTTGAAACTGTGCACAGAAAGGGTTTGCAGACTGCTGAATCCACACACGGGTTTAACTCTGGAAGTTGAGTGCACACATTGACAACCGTTCTGTTAGATAGCTGCGTTTTGGATTTAGAAGCAGAGATTTCCCTGTGCTTTCTGCTGTTTCTTCCATAGGCCGGTATTGGGCTGAAAACGCCTGTTTTGAAACTCTGCACAGAAAGGGTTTGCAGACTGCTGAATCCACACACGGGTTTAACTCTGGAAGTTGAGTGCACACATTGACAACCGTTCTGTTAGATAGCTGCGTTTTGGATTTAGAAGCAGATATTTCCCTGTGCTTTCTGCTGTTTCTTCCATAGGCCGGTATTGGGCTGAAAACGCCTGTTTTGAAACTCTGCACAGAAAGGGTTTGCAGACTGCTGAATCCACACACGGGTTTAACTCTGGAAGTTGAGTGCACACATTGACAACCGTTCTGTTAGATAGCTGCGTTTTGGATTTAGAAGCAGAGATTTCCCTGTGCTTTCTGCTGTTTCTTCCATAGGCCGGTATTGGGCTGAAAACGCCTGTTTTGAAATTCTGCACAGAAAGTGTTTGCAGACTTCTGAATCCACACACGGGTTTAACTCTGGAAGTTGAGTGCACACATTGACAACCGTTCTGTTAGATAGCTGCGTTTTGGATTTAGAAGCAGATATTTCCCTGTGCTTTCTGCTGTTTCTTCCATAGGCCGGTATTGGGCTGAAAACGCCTGTTTTGAAACTCTGCACAGAAAGGGTTTGCAGACTGCTGAATCCACACACGGGTTTAACTCTGGAAGTTGAGTGCACACATTGACAACCGTTCTGTTAGATAGCTGCGTTTTGGATTTAGAAGCAGATATTTCCCTGTGCTTTCTGCTGTTTCTTCCATAGGCCGGAATTGGGCTGAAAACGCCTGTTTTGAAACTCTGCACAGAAAGGGTTTGCAGACTGCTGCATCCACACACGGGTTTAACTCTGGAAGTTGAGTGCACACATTGACAACCGTTCTGTTAGATAGCTGCGTTTTGGATTTAGAAGCAGATATTTCCCTGTGCTTTCTGCTGTTTCTTCCATAGGCCGGTATTGGGCTGAAAACGCCTGTTTTGAAACTCTGCACAGAAAGGGTTTGCAGACTGCTGAATCCACACACGGGTTTAACTCTGGAAGTTGAGTGCACACATTGACAACCGTTCTGTTAGATAGCTGCGTTTTGGATTTAGAAGCAGATATTTCCCTGTGCTTTCTGCTGTTTCTTCCATAGGCCGGTATTGGGCTGAAAACGCCTGTTTTGAAACTGTGCACAGAAAGGGTTTGCAGACTGCTGAATCCACACACGGGTTTAACTCTGGAAGTTGAGTGCACACATTGACAACCGTTCTGTTAGATAGCTGCGTTTTGGATTTAGAAGCAGAGATTTCCCTGTGCTTTCTGCTGTTTCTTCCATAGGCCGGTATTGGGCTGAAAACGCCTGTTTTGAAACTCTGCACAGAAAGGGTTTGCAGACTGCTGAATCCACACACGGGTTTAACTCTGGAAGTTGAGTGCACACATTGACAACCGTTCTGTTAGATAGCTGCGTTTTGGATTTAGAAGCAGATATTTCCCTGTGCTTTCTGCTGTTTCTTCCATAGGCCGGTATTGGGCTGAAAACGCCTGTTTTGAAACTCTGCACAGAAAGGGTTTGCAGACTGCTGAATCCACACACGGGTTTAACTCTGGAAGTTGAGTGCACACATTGACAACCGTTCTGTTAGATAGCTGCGTTTTGGATTTAGAAGCAGAGATTTCCCTGTGCTTTCTGCTGTTTCTTCCATAGGCCGGTATTGGGCTGAAAACGCCTGTTTTGAAATTCTGCACAGAAAGTGTTTGCAGACTTCTGAATCCACACACGGGTTTAACTCTGGAAGTTGAGTGCACACATTGACAACCGTTCTGTTAGATAGCTGCGTTTTGGATTTAGAAGCAGATATTTCCCTGTGCTTTCTGCTGTTTCTTCCATAGGCCGGTATTGGGCTGAAAACGCCTGTTTTGAAACTCTGCACAGAAAGGGTTTGCAGACTGCTGAATCCACACACGGGTTTAACTCTGGAAGTTGAGTGCACACATTGACAACCGTTCTGTTAGATAGCTGCGTTTTGGATTTAGAAGCAGATATTTCCCTGTGCTTTCTGCTGTTTCTTCCATAGGCCGGAATTGGGCTGAAAACGCCTGTTTTGAAACTCTGCACAGAAAGGGTTTGCAGACTGCTGAATCCACACACGGGTTTAACTCTGGAAGTTGAGTGCACACATTGACAACCGTTCTGTTAGATAGCTGCGTTTTGGATTTAGAAGCAGATATTTCCCTGTGCTTTCTGCTGTTTCTTCCATAGGCCGGTATTGGGCTGAAAACGCCTGTTTTGAAACTCGGCACAGAAAGGGTTTGCAGACTGCTGAAACCACACACGGGTTTAACTCTGGAAGTTGAGTGCACACATTGACAACCGTTCTGTTAGGTAGCTGCGTTTTGGATTTAGAAGCAGAGATTTCCCTGTGCTTTCTGCTGTTTCTTCCATAGGCCGGTATTGGGCTGAAAACGCCTGTTTTGAAACTCTGCACAGAAAGGGTTTGCAGACTGCTGAATCCACACACGGGTTTAACTCTGGAAGTTGAGTGCACACATTGACAACCGTTCTGTTAGATAGCTGCGTTTTGGATTTAGAAGCAGAGATTTCCCTGTGCTTTCTGCTGTTTCTTCCATAGGCCGGTATTGGGCTGAAAACGCCTGTTTTGAAATTCTGCACAGAAAGTGTTTGCAGACTTCTGAATCCACACACGGGTTTAACTCTGGAAGTTGAGTGCACACATTGACAACCGTTCTGTTAGATAGCTGCGTTTTGGATTTAGAAGCAGATATTTCCCTGTGCTTTCTGCTGTTTCTTCCATAGGCCGGTATTGGGCTGAAAACGCCTGTTTTGAAACTCTGCACAGAAAGGGTTTGCAGACTGCTGAATCCACACACGGGTTTAACTCTGGAAGTTGAGTGCACACATTGACAACCGTTCTGTTAGATAGCTGCGTTTTGGATTTAGAAGCAGATATTTCCCTGTGCTTTCTGCTGTTTCTTCCATAGGCCGGTATTGGGCTGAAAACGCCTGTTTTGAAACTCTGCACAGAAAGGGTTTGCAGACTGCTGAATCCACACACGGGTTTAACTCTGGAAGTTGAGTGCACACATTGACAACCGTTCTGTTAGATAGCTGCGTTTTGGATTTAGAAGCAGATATTTCCCTGGGCTTTCTGCTGTTTCTTCCATAGGCCGGTATTGGGCTGAAAACGCCTGTTTTGAAACTCTGCACAGAAAGGGTTTGCAGACTGCTGAATCCACACACGGGTTTAACTCTGGAAGTTGAGTGCACACATTGACAACCGTTCTGTTAGATAGCTGCGTTTTGGATTTAGAAGCAGAGATTTCCCTGTGCTTTCTGCTGTTTCTTCCATAGGCCGGTATTGGGCTGAAAACGCCTGTTTTGAAACTCTGCACAGAAAGGGTTTGCAGACTGCTGAATCCACACACGGGTTTAACTCTGGAAGTTGAGTGCACACATTGACAACCGTTCTGTTAGATAGCTGCGTTTTGGATTTAGAAGCAGATATTTCCCTGTGCTTTCTGCTGTTTCTTCCATAGGCCGGTATTGGGCTGAAAACGCCTGTTTTGAAACTCTGCACCGAAAGGGTTTGCAGACTGCTGAATCCACACACGGGTTTAACTCTGGAAGTTGAGTGCACACATTGACAACCGTTCTGTTAGATAGCTGCGTTTTGGATTTAGAAGCAGAGATTTCCCTGTGCTTTCTGCTGTTTCTTCCATAGGCCGGTATTGGGCTGAAAACGCCTGTTTTGAAACTCTGCACAGAAAGGGTTTGCAGACTGCTGAATCCACACACGGGTTTAACTCTGGAAGTTGAGTGCACACATTGACAACCGTTCTGTTAGATAGCTGCGTTTTGGATTTAGAAGCAGATATTTCCCTGTGCTTTCTGCTGTTTCTTCCATAGGCCGGTATTGGGCTGAAAACGCCTGTTTTGAAACTCTGCACAGAAAGGGTTTGCAGACTGCTGAATCCACACACGGGTTTAACTCTGGAAGTTGAGTGCACACATTGACAACCGTTCTGTTAGATAGCTGCGTTTTGGATTTAGAAGCAGATATTTCCCTGTGCTTTCTGCTGTTTCTTCCATAGGCCGGTATTGGGCTGAAAACGCCTGTTTTGAAACTCTGCACAGAAAGGGTTTGCAGACTGCTGAATCCACACACGGGTTTAACTCTGGAAGTTGAGTGCACACATTGACAACCGTTCTGTTAGATAGCTGCGTTTTGGATTTAGAAGCAGAGATTTCCCTGTGCTTTCTGCTGTTTCTTCCATAGGCCGGTATTGGGCTGAAAACGCCTGTTTTGAAACTCTGCACAGAAAGGGTTTGCAGACTGCTGAATCCACACACGGGTTTAACTCTGGAAGTTGAGTGCACACATTGACAACCGTTCTGTTAGATAGCTGCGTTTTGGATTTAGAAGCAGATATTTCCCTGTGCTTTCTGCTGTTTCTTCCATAGGCCGGTATTGGGCTGAAAACGCCTGTTTTGAAACTCTGCACAGAAAGGGTTTGCAGACTGCTGAATCCACACACGGGTTTAACTCTGGAAGTTGAGTGCACACATTGACAACCGTTCTGTTAGATAGCTGCGTTTTGGATTTAGAAGCAGATATTTCCCTGTGCTTTCTGCTGTTTCTTCCATAGGCCGGTATTGGGCTGAAAACGCCTGTTTTGAAACTCTGCACAGAAAGGGTTTGCAGACTGCTGAATCCACACACGGGTTTAACTCTGGAAGTTGAGTGCACACATTGACAACCGTTCTGTTAGATAGCTGCGTTTTGGATTTAGAAGCAGATATTTCCCTGTGCTTTCTGCTGTTTCTTCCATAGGCCGGTATTGGGCTGAAAACGCCTGTTTTGAAACTCTGCACAGAAAGGGTTTGCAGACTGCTGAATCCACACACGGGTTTAACTCTGGAAGTTGAGTGCACACATTGACAACCGTTCTGTTAGATAGCTGCGTTTTGGATTTAGAAGCAGAGATTTCCCTGTGCTTTCTGCTGTTTCTTCCATAGGCCGGTATTGGGCTGAAAACGCCTGTTTTGAAACTCTGCACAGAAAGGGTTTGCAGACTGCTGAATCCACACACGGGTTTAACTCTGGAAGTTGAGTGCACACATTGACAACCGTTCTGTTAGATAGCTGCGTTTTGGATTTAGAAGCAGAGATTTCCCTGTGCTTTCTGCTGTTTCTTCCATAGGCCGGTATTGGGCTGAAAACGCCTGTTTTGAAACTCTGCACAGAAAGGGTTTGCAGACTGCTGAATCCACACACGGGTTTAACTCTGGAAGTTGAGTGCACACATTGACAACCGTTCTGTTAGATAGCTGCGTTTTGGATTTAGAAGCAGAGATTTCCCTGTGCTTTCTGCTGTTTCTTCCATAGGCCGGTATTGGGCTGAAAACGCCTGTTTTGAAACTCTGCACAGAAAGGGTTTGCAGACTGCTGAATCCACACACGGGTTTAACTCTGGAAGTTGAGTGCACACATTGACAACCGTTCTGTTAGATAGCTGCGTTTTGGATTTAGAAGCAGATATTTCCCTGTGCTTTCTGCTGTTTCTTCCATAGGCCGGTATTGGGCTGAAAATGCCTGTTTTGAAACTCTGCACAGAAAGGGTTTGCAGACTGCTGAATCCACACACGGGTTTAACTCTGGAAGTTGAGTGCACACATTGACAACCGTTCTGTTAGATAGCTGCGTTTTGGATTTAGAAGCAGATATTTCCCTGTGCTTTCTGCTGTTTCTTCCATAGGCCGGTATTGGGCTGAAAACGCCTGTTTTGAAACTCTGCACAGAAAGGGTTTGCAGACTGCTGAATCCACACACGGGTTTAACTCTGGAAGTTGAGTGCACACATTGACAACCGTTCTGTTAGATAGCTGCGTTTTGGATTTAGAAGCAGAGATTTCCCTGTGCTTTCTGCTGTTTCTTCCATAGGCCGGTATTGGTCTGAAAACGCCTGTTTTGAAACTCGGCACAGAAAGGGTTTGCAGACTGCTGAATCCACACACGGGTTTAACTCTGGAAGTTGAGTGCACACATTGACAACCGTTCTGTTAGATAGCTGCGTTTTGGATTTAGAAGCAGATATTTCCCTGTGCTTTCTGCTGTTTCTTCCATAGGCCGGTATTGGGCTGAAAACGCCTGTTTTGAAATTCTGCACAGAAAGTGTTTGCAGACTGCTGAATCCACACACGGGTTTAACTCTGGAAGTTGAGTGCACACATTGACAACCGTTCTGTTAGATAGCTGCCTTTTGGTTTTAGAAGCAGTTATTTCTCTTTACAGCTCATACTCTCATTCACTCCGGAATATCCAAACGCAGCTCCTAAAAGAAACGGGTTTCTAAGTATAATGAGATATTTCTCTTTACATCTTGTCCCCCAGTATACTCTGATATATGCAAACGCAGCTCCTGGAAGAAACGTGTTTGTAACTCGCTGAATCTGAGCATATATTGAAGTCTGTTAGGTGAATGATCACACAGCAGAGCAGTTTGAAAAAAACATTTCTTCCATGTTATAGATGCACTGTTACTGCTACTGCTTTTAGGCTGGTGTTTTCCTGGAAATGTTGGTTTTAGAATTTCCATATAAATGCTTTGTAAACTGCTGCATAAGTGGAGCAGTTTAATTCGTTAAGTTGAATGCCCTCATTCACATTCATTCTGTTAGCTAGCTCCGTTTTGGTTTTAGAAGCCTATGTTTCTAGTTACAGCATATACTCCCATTCATTCTGGAATAGCCAAACGCAGCTCCCAGAATAGACGTGTTTCTAAGTCACTGAATCTAAACATAGATTCAACTCCCTTAGGTGAACGAACACACAGCACAGCAGTTTGAAAGAAACGTTTTATTTGAGTTTTAGACGCAGTCTTATTGCTATTTCTTAGAGGCCGGTATTTTGCTGGGAATGTCTGTTTTAGAATCTGCACAAAAATCTTTTCTAAACTGCTGCATAGAAACAGCAGTTTATCTCAATAAGCTGAATGCACACAGTGACAACCATTCTGTTAGATGGCTCCGTGTTTGTTTTAGAACCAGATATTTCACTTTAAACCTTATACTCCAGTACACTCTGGAATATGCAAATGCAGCTCCTGGAAGAAACGTGTTTCTTACTCGCTGAATCTGAACATATACTCAAGACTCTTAGGTGAATGAACACAGAGCAGAGCATTTTGAAGAAAACGTTTCTTCTATGTTATAGATGCAGTCTTACTGCTACTTCTTTTAGGCTGGTGTTTTGCTGCAAATGTTGATTTTAGAATTTGCATATAAAGGGTTTCTAAACTGCTGCCTAAGAAGAGCAGATTAACCCTTTAAGTTGAATGCACACATTCACAACCATTCTGTTAGATAGCTCCGTTTTGGTTTTAGAAACAGATATTTCTCTTTACAGCATTTACTCCCATACACTCTGGAATACCGAAATGCAGCTCCTAGAATAAACGTGTTTCAAACTCGCTGAATCCAAACATAGATTCAACGACCTTTGGTGAACGAACACACTGCAGAGCAGTTTGAAAGAAACGTTCCCTCTGAGTTTTAGACGCAGTCTTACTGCTATTTCTTATAGGCCGGTATTTTGCTGGAAATGTCTGTTTGAGAATCTACACAGAAATGTTTTCTAAACTGCTGCATACAAACAGCAGTTTAGCTCAGTAAGTTGAATGCACACATTGACAACCATTCCATTAGATCATCCGTTTTTCTTTTGGAATGAGACATTTGTCTTTACATCTTATACTCCAGTATACTCTGGAATAGGCAAACACAGCTCCTGGAAGAAACGTGTTGCTAACTAGCTGAATCTGAACATATATTCAAGTCTCTTATATGAATGAACACACAGCAGAGCAGTTTGAAAACAGTTTCTTCCATGTTAAAGATGCAGTCTTACTGCTATTTCCTTTAGGCTGGTGTTTTGCTGGAAAGGTCTGTATGAGAATTTGCATATAAAGGGTTTCTAAAGTGCTGCATGAGAAGAGCAGTTTACCTCTTTAAGCCAAAGGCACACATTCACAACCACTCTGCTAGATAGATCCATTTTGGTTTTAGAAACAGATATTTCTCTTTACAGCATATACTCCCATTCATTCTGGAATATTCAAAGACAGCTCCTAGAATAAACGCGTTTCTATCTCGCTGAATCTAAACATAGATTCAACTCCCTTAGGTCAAAGAACACAGGGCCGAGCAGTTTGAAAGAAACGTTTCTTCTGAGTTTTAGACGCAGTCTTACTGCTCTTTCCTATATATGCCGGTACTGGGCCGGAAAGGCCTGTTTTGAGATTCTGCACAGAAAGTGTTTGCAGACTGCTGAATCCACACACGGGTTTAACTCTGGAAGTTGAGTGCACACATTGACAACCGTTCTGTTAGATAGCTGCGTTTTGGATTTAGAAGCAGATATTTCCCTGTGCTTTCTGCTGTTTCTTCCATAGGCCGGTATTGGGCTGAAAACGCCTGTTTTGAAACTCTGCACAGAAAGGGTTTGCAGACTGCTGAATCCACACACGGGTTTAACTCTGGAAGTTGAGTGCACACATTGACAACCGTTCTGTTAGATAGCTGCGTTTTGGATTTAGAAGCAGATATTTCCCTGTGCTTTCTGCTGTTTCTTCCATAGGCCGGTATTGGGCTGAAAACACCTGTTTTGAAACTCTGCACAGAAAGGGTTTGCAGACTGCTGAATCCACACACGGGTTTAACTCTGGAAGTTGAGTGCACACATTGACAACCGTTCTGTTAGATAGCTGCGTTTTGGATTTAGAAGCAGATATTTCCCTGTGCTTTCTGCTGTTTCTTCCATAGGCCGGTATTGGGCTGAAAACGCCTGTTTTGAAACTCTGCACAGAAAGGGTTTGCAGACTGCTGAATCCACACACGGGTTTAACTCTGGAAGTTGAGTGCACACATTGACAACCGTTCTGTTAGATAGCTGCGTTTTGGATTTAGAAGCAGATATTTCCCTGTGCTTTCTGCTGTTTATTCCATAGGCCGGTATTGGGCTGAAAACGCCTGTTTTGAAACTCTGCACAGAAAGGGTTTGCAGACTGCTGAATCCACACACGGGTTTAACTCTGGAAGTTGAGTGCACACATTGACAACCGTTCTGTTAGATAGCTGCGTTTTGGATTTAGAAGCAGATATTTCCCTGTGCTTTCTGCTGTTTCTTCCATAGGCCGGTATTGGGCTGAAAACGCCTGTTTTGAAACTCTGCACAGAAAGGGTTTGCAGACTGCTGAATCCACACACGGGTTTAACTCTGGAAGTTGAGTGCACACATTGACAAGCGTTCTGTTAGATAGCTGCGTTTTGGATTTAGAAGCAGATATTTCCCTGTGCTTTCTGCTGTTTCTTCCATAGGCCGGTATTGGGCTGAAAACGCCTGTTTTGAAACTCTGCACAGAAAGGGTTTGCAGACTGCTGAATCCACACACGGGTTTAACTCTGGAAGTTGAGTGCACACATTGACAACCGTTCTGTTAGATAGCTGCGTTTTGGATTTAGAAGCAGATATTTCCCTGTGCTTTCTGCTGTTTCTTCCATAGGCCGGTATTGGGCTGAAAACGCCTGTTTTGAAACTCTGCACAGAAAGGGTTTGCAGACTGCTGAATCCACACACGGGTTTAACTCTGGAAGTTGAGTGCACACATTGACAACCGTTCTGTTAGATAGCTGCGTTTTGGATTTAGAAGCAGATATTTCCCTGTGCTTTCTGCTGTTTCTTCCATAGGCCGGTATTGGGCTGAAAACGCCTGTTTTGAAACTCTGCACAGAAAGGGTTTGCAGACTGCTGAATCCACACACGGGTTTAACTCTGGAAGTTGAGTGCACACATTGACAACCGTTCTGTTAGATAGCTGCGTTTTGGATTTAGAAGCAGAGATTTCCCTGTGCTTTCTGCTGTTTCTTCCATAGGCCGGTATTGGGCTGAAAACGCCTGTTTTGAAACTCTGCACAGAAAGGGTTTGCAGACTGCTGAATCCACACACGGGTTTAACTCTGGAAGTTGAGTGCACACATTGACAACCGTTCTGTTAGATAGCTGCGTTTTGGATTTAGAAGCAGAGATTTCCCTGTGCTTTCTGCTGTTTCTTCCATAGGCCGGTATTGGGCTGAAAACGCCTGTTTTGAAACTCGGCACAGAAAGGGTTTGCAGACTGCTGAATCCACACACGGGTTTAACTCTGGAAGTTGAGTGCACACATTGACAACCGTTCTGTTAGATAGCTGCGTTTTGGATTTAGAAGCAGATATTTCCCTGTGCTTTCTGCTGTTTCTTCCATAGGCCGGTATTGGGCTGAAAACGCCTGTTTTGAAACTCGGCACAGAAAGGGTTTGCAGACTGCTGAAACCACACACGGGTTTAACTCTGGAAGTTGAGTGCACACATTGACAACCGTTCTGTTAGATAGCTGCGTTTTGGATTTAGAAGCAGAGATTTCCCTGTGCTTTCTGCTGTTTCTTCCATAGGCCGGTATTGGGCTGAAAACGCCTGTTTTGAAACTCTGCACAGAAAGGGTTTGCAGACTGCTGAATCCACACACGGGTTTAACTCTGGAAGTTGAGTGCACACATTGACAACCGTTCTGTTAGATAGCTGCGTTTTGGATTTAGAAGCAGAGATTTCCCTGTGCTTTCTGCTGTTTCTTCCATAGGCCGGTATTGGGCTGAAAACGCCTGTTTTGAAATTCTGCACAGAAAGTGTTTGCAGACTTCTGAATCCACACACGGGTTTAACTCTGGAAGTTGAGTGCACACATTGACAACCGTTCTGTTAGATAGCTGCGTTTTGGATTTAGAAGCAGATATTTCCCTGTGCTTTCTGCTGTTTCTTCCATAGGCCGGTATTGGGCTGAAAACGCCTGTTTTGAAACTCTGCACAGAAAGGGTTTGCAGACTGCTGAATCCACACACGGGTTTAACTCTGGAAGTTGAGTGCACACATTGACAACCGTTCTGTTAGATAGCTGCGTTTTGGATTTAGAAGCAGATATTTCCCTGTGCTTTCTGCTGTTTCTTCCATAGGCCGGTATTGGGCTGAAAACGCCTGTTTTGAAACTCTGCACAGAAAGGGTTTGCAGACTGCTGAATCCACACACGGGTTTAACTCTGGAAGTTGAGTGCACACATTGACAACCGTTCTGTTAGATAGCTGCGTTTTGGATTTAGAAGCAGAGATTTCCCTGGGCTTTCTGCTGTTTCTTCCATAGGCCGGTATTGGGCTGAAAACGCCTGTTTTGAAACTCTGCACAGAAAGGGTTTGCAGACTGCTGAATCCACACACGGGTTTAACTCTGGAAGTTGAGTGCACACATTGACAACCGTTCTGTTAGATAGCTGCGTTTTGGATTTAGAAGCAGAGATTTCCCTGTGCTTTCTGCTGTTTCTTCCATAGGCCGGTATTGGGCTGAAAACGCCTGTTTTGAAACTCTGCACAGAAAGGGTTTGCAGACTGCTGAATCCACACACGGGTTTAACTCTGGAAGTTGAGTGCACACATTGACAACCGTTCTGTTAGATAGCTGCGTTTTGGATTTAGAAGCAGATATTTCCCTGTGCTTTCTGCTGTTTCTTCCATAGGCCGGTATTGGGCTGAAAACGCCTGTTTTGAAACTCTGCACCGAAAGGGTTTGCAGACTGCTGAATCCACACACGGGTTTAACTCTGGAAGTTGAGTGCACACATTGACAACCGTTCTGTTAGATAGCTGCGTTTTGGATTTAGAAGCAGATATTTCCCTGTGCTTTCTGCTGTTTCTTCCATAGGCCGGTATTGGGCTGAAAACGCCTGTTTTGAAACTCTGCACAGAAAGGGTTTGCAGACTGCTGAATCCACACACGGGTTTAACTCTGGAAGTTGAGTGCACACATTGACAACCGTTCTGTTAGATAGCTGCGTTTTGGATTTAGAAGCAGATATTTCCCTGTGCTTTCTGCTGTTTCTTCCATAGGCCGGTATTGGGCTGAAAACGCCTGTTTTGAAACTCTGCACAGAAAGGGTTTGCAGACTGCTGAATCCACACACGGGTTTAACTCTGGAAGTTGAGTGCACACATTGACAACCGTTCTGTTAGATAGCTGCGTTTTGGATTTAGAAGCAGAGATTTCCCTGTGCTTTCTGCTGTTTCTTCCATAGGCCGGTATTGGGCTGAAAACGCCTGTTTTGAAACTCTGCACAGAAAGGGTTTGCAGACTGCTGAATCCACACACGGGTTTAACTCTGGAAGTTGAGTGCACACATTGACAACCGTTCTGTTAGATAGCTGCGTTTTGGATTTAGAAGCAGAGATTTCCCTGTGCTTTCTGCTGTTTCTTCCATAGGCCGGTATTGGGCTGAAAACGCCTGTTTTGAAACTCTGCACAGAAAGGGTTTGCAGACTGCTGAATCCACACACGGGTTTAACTCTGGAAGTTGAGTGCACACATTGACAACCGTTCTGTTAGATAGCTGCGTTTTGGATTTAGAAGCAGATATTTCCCTGTGCTTTCTGCTGTTTCTTCCATAGGCCGGTATTGGGCTGAAAACGCCTGTTTTGAAACTCTGCACAGAAAGGGTTTGCAGACTGCTGAATCCACACACGGGTTTAACTCTGGAAGTTGAGTGCACACATTGACAACCGTTCTGTTAGATAGCTGCGTTTTGGATTTAGAAGCAGAGATTTCCCTGTGCTTTCTGCTGTTTCTTCCATAGGCCGGTATTGGGCTGAAAACGCCTGTTTTGAAACTCTGCACAGAAAGGGTTTGCAGACTGCTGAATCCACACACGGGTTTAACTCTGGAAGTTGAGTGCACACATTGACAACCGTTCTGTTAGATAGCTGCGTTTTGGATTTAGAAGCAGAGATTTCCCTGTGCTTTCTGCTGTTTCTTCCATAGGCCGGTATTGGGCTGAAAACGCCTGTTTTGAAACTCTGCACAGAAAGGGTTTGCAGACTGCTGAATCCACACACGGGTTAAACTCTGGAAGTTGAGTGCACACATTGACAACCGTTCTGTTAGATAGCTGCGTTTTGGATTTAGAAGCAGAGATTTCCCTGTGCTTTCTGCTGTTTCTTCCATAGGCCGGTATTGGGCTGAAAACGCCTGTTTTGAAACTCTGCACAGAAAGGGTTTGCAGACTGCTGAATCCACACACGGGTTTAACTCTGGAAGTTGAGTGCACACATTGACAACCGTTCTGTTAGATAGCTGCGTTTTGGATTTAGAAGCAGATATTTCCCTGTGCTTTCTGCTGTTTCTTCCATAGGCCGGTATTGGGCTGAAAACGCCTGTTTTGAAACTCTGCACAGAAAGGGTTTGCAGACTGCTGAATCCACACACGGGTTTAACTCTGGAAGTTGAGTGCACACATTGACAACCGTTCTGTTAGATAGCTGCGTTTTGGATTTAGAAGCAGAGATTTCCCTGTGCTTTCTGCTGTTTCTTCCATAGGCCGGTATTGGGCTGAAAACGCCTGTTTTGAAACTCTGCACAGAAAGGGTTTGCAGACTGCTGAATCCACACACGGGTTTAACTCTGGAAGTTGAGTGCACACATTGACAACCGTTCTGTTAGATAGCTGCGTTTTGGATTTAGAAGCAGATATTTCCCTGTGCTTTCTGCTGTTTCTTCCATAGGCCGGTATTGGGCTGAAAACGCCTGTTTTGAAACTCTGCACAGAAAGGGTTTGCAGACTGCTGAATCCACACACGGGTTTAACTCTGGAAGTTGAGTGCACACATTGACAACCGTTCTGTTAGATAGCTGCGTTTTGGATTTAGAAGCAGATATTTCCCTGTGCTTTCTGCTGTTTCTTCCGTATGCCGGTATTGGGCTGAAAACGCCTGTTTTGAAACTCTGCACAGAAAGGGTTTGCAGACTGCTGAATCCACACACGGGTTTAACTCTGGAAGTTGAGTGCACACATTGACAACCGTTCTGTTAGATAGCTGCGTTTTGGATTTAGAAGCAGAGATTTCCCTGTGCTTTCTGCTGTTTCTTCCATAGGCCGGTATTGGGCTGAAAACGCCTGTTTTGAAACTCTGCACAGAAAGGGTTTGCAGACTGCTGAATCCACACACGGGTTTAACTCTGGAAGTTGAGTGCACACATTGACAACCGTTCTGTTAGATAGCTGCGTTTTGGATTTAGAAGCAGATATTTCCCTGTGCTTTCTGCTGTTTCTTCCATAGGCCGGTATTGGGCTGAAAACGCCTGTTTTGAAACTCTGCACAGAAAGGGTTTGCAGACTGCTGAATCCACACACGGGTTTAACTCTGGAAGTTGAGTGCACACATTGACAACCGTTCTGTTAGATAGCTGCGTTTTGGATTTAGAAGCAGATATTTCCCTGTGCTTTCTGCTGTTTCTTCCATAGGCCGGTATTGGGCTGAAAACGCCTGTTTTGAAACTCTGCACAGAAAGGGTTTGCAGACTGCTGAATCCACACACGGGTTTAACTCTGGAAGTTGAGTGCACACATTGACAACCGTTCTGTTAGATAGCTGCGTTTTGGATTTAGAAGCAGAGATTTCCCTGTGCTTTCTGCTGTTTCTTCCATAGGCCGGTATTGGGCTGAAAACGCCTGTTTTGAAACTCTGCACAGAAAGGGTTTGCAGACTGCTGAATCCACACACGGGTTTAACTCTGGAAGTTGAGTGCACACATTGACAACCGTTCTGTTAGATAGCTGCGTTTTGGATTTAGAAGCAGATATTTCCCTGTGCTTTCTGCTGTTTCTTCCATAGGCCGGTATTGGGCTGAAAACGCCTGTTTTGAAACTCTGCACAGAAAGGGTTTGCAGACTGCTGAATCCACACACGGGTTTAACTCTGGAAGTTGAGTGCACACATTGACAACCGTTCTGTTAGATAGCTGCGTTTTGGATTTAGAAGCAGAGATTTCCCTGTGCTTTCTGCTGTTTCTTCCATAGGCCGGTATTGGGCTGAAAACGCCTGTTTTGAAACTCTGCACAGAAAGGGTTTGCAGACTGCTGAATCCACACACGGGTTTAACTCTGGAAGTTGAGTGCACACATTGACAACCGTTCTGTTAGATAGCTGCGTTTTGGATTTAGAAGCAGAGATTTCCCTGTGCTTTCTGCTGTTTCTTCCATAGGCCGGTATTGGGCTGAAAACGCCTGTTTTGAAACTCGGCACAGAAAGGGTTTGCAGACTGCTGAATCCACACACGGGTTTAACTCTGGAAGTTGAGTGCACACATTGACAACCGTTCTGTTAGATAGCTGCGTTTTGGATTTAGAAGCAGATATTTCCCTGTGCTTTCTGCTGTTTCTTCCATAGGCCGGTATTGGGCTGAAAACGCCTGTTTTGAAATTCTGCACAGAAAGTGTTTGCAGACTGCTGAATCCACACACGGGTTTAACTCTGGAAGTTGAGTGCACACATTGACAACCGTTCTGTTAGATAGCTGCCTTTTGGTTTTAGAAGCAGTTATTTCTCTTTACAGCTCATACTCTCATTCACTCCGGAATATCCAAACGCAGCTCCTAAAAGAAACGGGTTTCTAAGTATAATGAGATATTTCTCTTTACATCTTGTCCCCCAGTATACTCTGATATATGCAAACGCAGCTCCTGGAAGAAACGTGTTTGTAACTCGCTGAATCTGAGCATATATTGAAGTCTGTTAGGTGAATGATCACACAGCAGAGCAGTTTGAAAAAAACATTTCTTCCATGTTATAGATGCACTGTTACTGCTACTGCTTTTAGGCTGGTGTTTTCCTGGAAATGTTGGTTTTAGAATTTCCATATAAATGCTTTGTAAACTGCTGCATAAGTGGAGCAGTTTAATTCGTTAAGTTGAATGCCCTCATTCACATTCATTCTGTTAGCTAGCTCCGTTTTGGTTTTAGAAGCCTATGTTTCTAGTTACAGCATATACTCCCATTCATTCTGGAATAGCCAAACGCAGCTCCCAGAATAGACGTGTTTCTAAGTCACTGAATCTAAACATAGATTCAACTCCCTTAGGTGAACGAACACACAGCACAGCAGTTTGAAAGAAACGTTTTATTTGAGTTTTAGACGCAGTCTTATTGCTATTTCTTAGAGGCCGGTATTTTGCTGGGAATGTCTGTTTTAGAATCTGCACAAAAATCTTTTCTAAACTGCTGCATAGAAACAGCAGTTTATCTCAATAAGCTGAATGCACACAGTGACAACCATTCTGTTAGATGGCTCCGTGTTTGTTTTAGAACCAGATATTTCACTTTAAACCTTATACTCCAGTACACTCTGGAATATGCAAATGCAGCTCCTGGAAGAAACGTGTTTCTTACTCGCTGAATCTGAACATATACTCAAGACTCTTAGGTGAATGAACACAGAGCAGAGCATTTTGAAGAAAACGTTTCTTCTATGTTATAGATGCAGTCTTACTGCTACTTCTTTTAGGCTGGTGTTTTGCTGCAAATGTTGATTTTAGAATTTGCATATAAAGGGTTTCTAAACTGCTGCCTAAGAAGAGCAGATTAACCCTTTAAGTTGAATGCACACATTCACAACCATTCTGTTAGATAGCTCCGTTTTGGTTTTAGAAACAGATATTTCTCTTTACAGCATTTACTCCCATACACTCTGGAATACCGAAATGCAGCTCCTAGAATAAACGTGTTTCAAACTCGCTGAATCCAAACATAGATTCAACGACCTTTGGTGAACGAACACACTGCAGAGCAGTTTGAAAGAAACGTTCCCTCTGAGTTTTAGACGCAGTCTTACTGCTATTTCTTATAGGCCGGTATTTTGCTGGAAATGTCTGTTTGAGAATCTACACAGAAATGTTTTCTAAACTGCTGCATACAAACAGCAGTTTAGCTCAGTAAGTTGAATGCACACATTGACAACCATTCCATTAGATCATCCGTTTTTCTTTTGGAATGAGACATTTGTCTTTACATCTTATACTCCAGTATACTCTGGAATAGGCAAACACAGCTCCTGGAAGAAACGTGTTGCTAACTAGCTGAATCTGAACATATATTCAAGTCTCTTATATGAATGAACACACAGCAGAGCAGTTTGAAAACAGTTTCTTCCATGTTAAAGATGCAGTCTTACTGCTATTTCCTTTAGGCTGGTGTTTTGCTGGAAAGGTCTGTATGAGAATTTGCATATAAAGGGTTTCTAAAGTGCTGCATGAGAAGAGCAGTTTACCTCTTTAAGCCAAAGGCACACATTCACAACCACTCTGCTAGATAGATCCATTTTGGTTTTAGAAACAGATATTTCTCTTTACAGCATATACTCCCATTCATTCTGGAATATTCAAAGACAGCTCCTAGAATAAACGCGTTTCTATCTCGCTGAATCTAAACATAGATTCAACTCCCTTAGGTCAAAGAACACAGGGCCGAGCAGTTTGAAAGAAACGTTTCTTCTGAGTTTTAGACGCAGTCTTACTGCTCTTTCCTATATATGCCGGTACTGGGCCGGAAAGGCCTGTTTTGAGATTCTGCACAGAAAGTGTTTGCAGACTGCTGAATCCACACACGGGTTTAACTCTGGAAGTTGAGTGCACACATTGACAACCGTTCTGTTAGATAGCTGCGTTTTGGATTTAGAAGCAGATATTTCCCTGTGCTTTCTGCTGTTTCTTCCATAGGCCGGTATTGGGCTGAAAACGCCTGTTTTGAAACTCTGCACAGAAAGGGTTTGCAGACTGCTGAATCCACACACGGGTTTAACTCTGGAAGTTGAGTGCACACATTGACAACCGTTCTGTTAGATAGCTGCGTTTTGGATTTAGAAGCAGATATTTCCCTGTGCTTTCTGCTGTTTCTTCCATAGGCCGGTATTGGGCTGAAAACACCTGTTTTGAAACTCTGCACAGAAAGGGTTTGCAGACTGCTGAATCCACACACGGGTTTAACTCTGGAAGTTGAGTGCACACATTGACAACCGTTCTGTTAGATAGCTGCGTTTTGGATTTAGAAGCAGATATTTCCCTGTGCTTTCTGCTGTTTCTTCCATAGGCCGGTATTGGGCTGAAAACGCCTGTTTTGAAACTCTGCACAGAAAGGGTTTGCAGACTGCTGAATCCACACACGGGTTTAACTCTGGAAGTTGAGTGCACACATTGACAACCGTTCTGTTAGATAGCTGCGTTTTGGATTTAGAAGCAGATATTTCCCTGTGCTTTCTGCTGTTTCTTCCATAGGCCGGTATTGGGCTGAAAACGCCTGTTTTGAAACTCTGCACAGAAAGGGTTTGCAGACTGCTGAATCCACACACGGGTTTAACTCTGGAAGTTGAGTGCACACATTGACAACCGTTCTGTTAGATAGCTGCGTTTTGGATTTAGAAGCAGATATTTCCCTGTGCTTTCTGCTGTTTCTTCCATAGGCCGGTATTGGGCTGAAAACGCCTGTTTTGAAACTCTGCACAGAAAGGGTTTGCAGACTGCTGAATCCACACACGGGTTTAACTCTGGAAGTTGAGTGCACACATTGACAAGCGTTCTGTTAGATAGCTGCGTTTTGGATTTAGAAGCAGATATTTCCCTGTGCTTTCTGCTGTTTCTTCCATAGGCCGGTATTGGGCTGAAAACGCCTGTTTTGAAACTCTGCACAGAAAGGGTTTGCAGACTGCTGAATCCACACACGGGTTTAACTCTGGAAGTTGAGTGCACACATTGACAACCGTTCTGTTAGATAGCTGCGTTTTGGATTTAGAAGCAGATATTTCCCTGTGCTTTCTGCTGTTTCTTCCATAGGCCGGTATTGGGCTGAAAACGCCTGTTTTGAAACTCTGCACAGAAAGGGTTTGCAGACTGCTGAATCCACACACGGGTTTAACTCTGGAAGTTGAGTGCACACATTGACAACCGTTCTGTTAGATAGCTGCGTTTTGGATTTAGAAGCAGATATTTCCCTGTGCTTTCTGCTGTTTCTTCCATAGGCCGGTATTGGGCTGAAAACGCCTGTTTTGAAACTCTGCACAGAAAGGGTTTGCAGACTGCTGAATCCACACACGGGTTTAACTCTGGAAGTTGAGTGCACACATTGACAACCGTTCTGTTAGATAGCTGCGTTTTGGATTTAGAAGCAGAGATTTCCCTGTGCTTTCTGCTGTTTCTTCCATAGGCCGGTATTGGGCTGAAAACGCCTGTTTTGAAACTCTGCACAGAAAGGGTTTGCAGACTGCTGAATCCACACACGGGTTTAACTCTGGAAGTTGAGTGCACACATTGACAACCGTTCTGTTAGATAGCTGCGTTTTGGATTTAGAAGCAGAGATTTCCCTGTGCTTTCTGCTGTTTCTTCCATAGGCCGGTATTGGGCTGAAAACGCCTGTTTTGAAACTCGGCACAGAAAGGGTTTGCAGACTGCTGAATCCACACACGGGTTTAACTCTGGAAGTTGAGTGCACACATTGACAACCGTTCTGTTAGATAGCTGCGTTTTGGATTTAGAAGCAGATATTTCCCTGTGCTTTCTGCTGTTTCTTCCATATGCCGGTATTGGGCTGAAAACTCCTGTTTTGAAACTCTGCACCGAAAGGGTTTGCAGACTGCTGAATCCACACACGGGTTTAACTCTGGAAGTTGAGTGCACACATTGACAACCGTTCTGTTAGATAGCTGCGTTTTGGATTTAGAAGCAGATATTTCCCTGTGCTTTCTGCTGTTTCTTCCATAGGCCGGTATTGGGCTGAAAACGCCTGTTTTGAAACTGTGCACAGAAAGGGTTTGCAGACTGCTGAATCCACACACGGGTTTAACTCTGGAAGTTGAGTGCACACATTGACAAGCGTTCTGTTAGATAGCTGCGTTTTGGATTTAGAAGCAGATATTTCCCTGTGCTTTCTGCTGTTTCTTCCATAGGCCGGTATTGGGCTGAAAACGCCTGTTTTGAAACTCGGCACAGAAAGGGTTTGCAGACTGCTGAATCCACACACGGGTTTAACTCTGGAAGTTGAGTGCACACATTGACAACCGTTCTGTTAGATAGCTGCGTTTTGGATTTAGAAGCAGATATTTCCCTGTGCTTTCTGCTGTTTCTTCCATAGGCCGGTATTGGGCTGAAAACGCCTGTTTTGAAATTCTGCACAGAAAGTGTTTGCAGACTGCTGAATCCACACACGGGTTTAACTCTGGAAGTTGAGTGCACACATTGACAACCGTTCTGTTAGATAGCTGCGTTTTGGATTTAGAAGCAGAGATTTCCCTGTGCTTTCTGCTGTTTCTTCCATAGGCCGGTATTGGGCTGAAAACGCCTGTTTTGAAACTCTGCACAGAAAGGGTTTGCAGACTGCTGAATCCACACACGGGTTTAACTCTGGAAGTTGAGTGCACACATTGACAACCGTTCTGTTAGATAGCTGCGTTTTGGATTTAGAAGCAGATATTTCCCTGTGCTTTCTGCTGTTTCTTCCATAGGCCGGTATTGGGCTGAAAACGCCTGTTTTGAAACTCTGCACAGAAAGGGTTTGCAGACTGCTGAATCCACACACGGGTTTAACTCTGGAAGTTGAGTGCACACATTGACAACCGTTCTGTTAGATAGCTGCGTTTTGGATTTAGAAGCAGAGATTTCCCTGTGCTTTCTGCTGTTTCTTCCATAGGCCGGTATTGGGCTGAAAACGCCTGTTTTGAAACTCTGCACAGAAAGGGTTTGCAGACTGCTGAATCCACACACGGGTTTAACTCTGGAAGTTGAGTGCACACATTGACAACCGTTCTGTTAGATAGCTGCGTTTTGGATTTAGAAGCAGATATTTCCCTGTGCTTTCTGCTGTTTCTTCCATAGGCCGGTATTGGGCTGAAAACGCCTGTTTTGAAACTCTGCACAGAAAGGGTTTGCAGACTGCTGAATCCACACACGGGTTTAACTCTGGAAGTTGAGTGCACACATTGACAACCGTTCTGTTAGATAGCTGCGTTTTGGATTTAGAAGCAGATATTTCCCTGTGCTTTCTGCTGTTTCTTCCATAGGCCGGTATTGGGCTGAAAACGCCTGTTTTGAAACTCTGCACAGAAAGGGTTTGCAGACTGCTGAATCCACACACGGGTTTAACTCTGGAAGTTGAGTGCACACATTGACAAGCGTTCTGTTAGATAGCTGCGTTTTGGATTTAGAAGCAGATATTTCCCTGGGCTTTCTGCTGTTTCTTCCATAGGCCGGTATTGGGCTGAAAACGCCTGTTTTGAAACTCTGCACAGAAAGGGTTTGCAGACTGCTGAATCCACACACGGGTTTAACTCTGGAAGTTGAGTGCACACATTGACAACCGTTCTGTTAGATAGCTGCGTTTTGGATTTAGAAGCAGAGATTTCCCTGTGCTTTCTGCTGTTTCTTCCATAGGCCGGTATTGGGCTGAAAACGCCTGTTTTGAAACTCTGCACAGAAAGGGTTTGCAGACTGCTGAATCCACACACGGGTTTAACTCTGGAAGTTGAGTGCACACATTGACAACCGTTCTGTTAGATAGCTGCGTTTTGGATTTAGAAGCAGATATTTCCCTGTGCTTTCTGCTGTTTCTTCCATATGCCGGTATTGGGCTGAAAACGCCTGTTTTGAAACTCGGCACAGAAAGGGTTTGCAGACTGCTGAATCCACACACGGGTTTAACTCTGGAAGTTGAGTGCACACATTGACAACCGTTCTGTTAGATAGCTGCGTTTTGGATTTAGAAGCAGATATTTCCCTGTGCTTTCTGCTGTTTCTTCCATAGGCCGGTATTGGGCTGAAAACGCCTGTTTTGAAACTGTGCACAGAAAGGGTTTGCAGACTGCTGAATCCACACACGGGTTTAACTCTGGAAGTTGAGTGCACACATTGACAAGCGTTCTGTTAGATAGCTGCGTTTTGGATTTAGAAGCAGATATTTCCCTGTGCTTTCTGCTGTTTCTTCCATAGGCCGGTATTGGGCTGAAAACGCCTGTTTTGAAACTCGGCACAGAAAGGGTTTGCAGACTGCTGAATCCACACACGGGTTTAACTCTGGAAGTTGAGTGCACACATTGACAACCGTTCTGTTAGATAGCTGCGTTTTGGATTTAGAAGCAGATATTTCCCTGTGCTTTCTGCTGTTTCTTCCATAGGCCGGTATTGGGCTGAAAACGCCTGTTTTGAAATTCTGCACAGAAAGTGTTTGCAGACTGCTGAATCCACACACGGGTTTAACTCTGGAAGTTGAGTGCACACATTGACAACCGTTCTGTTAGATAGCTGCGTTTTGGATTTAGAAGCAGAGATTTCCCTGTGCTTTCTGCTGTTTCTTCCATAGGCCGGTATTGGGCTGAAAACGCCTGTTTTGAAACTCTGCACAGAAAGGGTTTGCAGACTGCTGAATCCACACACGGGTTTAACTCTGGAAGTTGAGTGCACACATTGACAACCGTTCTGTTAGATAGCTGCGTTTTGGATTTAGAAGCAGATATTTCCCTGTGCTTTCTGCTGTTTCTTCCATAGGCCGGTATTGGGCTGAAAACGCCTGTTTTGAAACTCTGCACAGAAAGGGTTTGCAGACTGCTGAATCCACACACGGGTTTAACTCTGGAAGTTGAGTGCACACATTGACAACCGTTCTGTTAGATAGCTGCGTTTTGGATTTAGAAGCAGAGATTTCCCTGTGCTTTCTGCTGTTTCTTCCATAGGCCGGTATTGGGCTGAAAACGCCTGTTTTGAAACTCTGCACAGAAAGGGTTTGCAGACTGCTGAATCCACACACGGGTTTAACTCTGGAAGTTGAGTGCACACATTGACAACCGTTCTGTTAGATAGCTGCGTTTTGGATTTAGAAGCAGATATTTCCCTGTGCTTTCTGCTGTTTCTTCCATAGGCCGGTATTGGGCTGAAAACGCCTGTTTTGAAACTCTGCACAGAAAGGGTTTGCAGACTGCTGAATCCACACACGGGTTTAACTCTGGAAGTTGAGTGCACACATTGACAACCGTTCTGTTAGATAGCTGCGTTTTGGATTTAGAAGCAGATATTTCCCTGTGCTTTCTGCTGTTTCTTCCATAGGCCGGTATTGGGCTGAAAACGCCTGTTTTGAAACTCTGCACAGAAAGGGTTTGCAGACTGCTGAATCCACACACGGGTTTAACTCTGGAAGTTGAGTGCACACATTGACAAGCGTTCTGTTAGATAGCTGCGTTTTGGATTTAGAAGCAGATATTTCCCTGTGCTTTCTGCTGTTTCTTCCATAGGCCGGTATTGGGCTGAAAACGCCTGTTTTGAAACTCTGCACAGAAAGGGTTTGCAGACTGCTGAATCCACACACGGGTTTAACTCTGGAAGTTGAGTGCACACATTGACAACCGTTCTGTTAGATAGCTGCGTTTTGGATTTAGAAGCAGAGATTTCCCTGTGCTTTCTGCTGTTTCTTCCATAGGCCGGTATTGGGCTGAAAACGCCTGTTTTGAAACTCTGCACAGAAAGGGTTTGCAGACTGCTGAATCCACACACGGGTTTAACTCTGGAAGTTGAGTGCACACATTGACAACCGTTCTGTTAGATAGCTGCGTTTTGGATTTAGAAGCAGATATTTCCCTGTGCTTTCTGCTGTTTCTTCCATATGCCGGTATTGGGCTGAAAACGCCTGTTTTGAAACTCGGCACAGAAAGGGTTTGCAGACTGCTGAATCCACACACGGGTTTAACTCTGGAAGTTGAGTGCACACATTGACAACCGTTCTGTTAGATAGCTGCGTTTTGGATTTAGAAGCAGATATTTCCCTGTGCTTTCTGCTGTTTCTTCCATATGCCGGTATTGGGCTGAAAACTCCTGTTTTGAAACTCTGCACCGAAAGGGTTTGCAGACTGCTGAATCCACACACGGGTTTAACTCTGGAAGTTGAGTGCACACATTGACAACCGTTCTGTTAGATAGCTGCGTTTTGGATTTAGAAGCAGATATTTCCCTGTGCTTTCTGCTGTTTCTTCCATAGGCCGGTATTGGGCTGAAAACGCCTGTTTTGAAACTCTGCACAGAAAGGGTTTGCAGACTGCTGAATCCACACACGGGTTTAACTCTGGAAGTTGAGTGCACACATTGACAACCGTTCTGTTAGATAGCTGCGTTTTGGATTTAGAAGCAGATATTTCCCTGTGCTTTCTGCTGTTTCTTCCATAGGCCGGTATTGGGCTGAAAACGCCTGTTTTGAAACTCTGCACAGAAAGGGTTTGCAGACTGCTGAATCCACACACGGGTTTAACTCTGGAAGTTGAGTGCACACATTGACAACCGTTCTGTTAGATAGCTGCGTTTTGGATTTAGAAGCAGATATTTCCCTGTGCTTTCTGCTGTTTCATCCATAGGCCGGTATTGGGCTGAAAACGCCTGTTTTGAAATTCTGCACAGAAAGTGTTTGCAGACTGCTGAATCCACACACGGGTTTAACTCTGGAAGTTGAGTGCACACATTGACAACCGTTCTGTTAGATAGCTGCGTTTTGGATTTAGAAGCAGATATTTCCCTGTGCTTTCTGCTGTTTCTTCCATAGGCCGGTATTGGGCTGAAAACGCCTGTTTTGAAACTCTGCACAGAAAGGGTTTGCAGACTGCTGAATCCACACACGGGTTTAACTCTGGAAGTTGAGTGCACACATTGACAACCGTTCTGTTAGATAGCTGCGTTTTGGATTTAGAAGCAGAGATTTCCCTGTGCTTTCTGCTGTTTCTTCCATAGGCCGGTATTGGGCTGAAAACGCCTGTTTTGAAACTCTGCACAGAAAGGGTTTGCAGACTGCTGAATCCACACACGGGTTTAACTCTGGAAGTTGAGTGCACACATTGACAACCGTTCTGTTAGATAGCTGCGTTTTGGATTTAGAAGCAGATATTTCCCTGTGCTTTCTGCTGTTTCATCCATAGGCCGGTATTGGGCTGAAAACGCCTGTTTTGAAATTCTGCACAGAAAGTGTTTGCAGACTGCTGAATCCACACACGGGTTTAACTCTGGAAGTTGAGTGCACACATTGACAACCGTTCTGTTAGATAGCTGCGTTTTGGATTTAGAAGCAGATATTTCCCTGTGCTTTCTGCTGTTTCTTCCATAGGCCGGTATTGGGCTGAAAACGCCTGTTTTGAAACTCTGCACAGAAAGGGTTTGCAGACTGCTGAATCCACACACGGGTTTAACTCTGGAAGTTGAGTGCACACATTGACAACCGTTCTGTTAGATAGCTGCGTTTTGGATTTAGAAGCAGAGATTTCCCTGTGCTTTCTGCTGTTTCTTCCATAGGCCGGTATTGGGCTGAAAACGCCTGTTTTGAAACTCTGCACAGAAAGGGTTTGCAGACTGCTGAATCCACACACGGGTTTAACTCTGGAAGTTGAGTGCACACATTGACAACCGTTCTGTTAGATAGCTGCGTTTTGGATTTAGAAGCAGATATTTCCCTGTGCTTTCTGCTGTTTCTTCCATAGGCCGGTATTGGGCTGAAAACGCCTGTTTTGAAACTCTGCACAGAAAGGGTTTGCAGACTGCTGAATCCACACACGGGTTTAACTCTGGAAGTTGAGTGCACACATTGACAACCGTTCTGTTAGATAGCTGCGTTTTGGATTTAGAAGCAGAGATTTCCCTGTGCTTTCTGCTGTTTCTTCCATAGGCCGGTATTGGGCTGAAAACGCCTGTTTTGAAACTCTGCACAGAAAGGGTTTGCAGACTGCTGAATCCACACACGGGTTTAACTCTGGAAGTTGAGTGCACACATTGACAACCGTTCTGTTAGATAGCTGCGTTTTGGATTTAGAAGCAGATATTTCCCTGTGCTTTCTGCTGTTTCTTCCATAGGCCGGTATTGGGCTGAAAACGCCTGTTTTGAAACTCTGCACAGAAAGGGTTTGCAGACTGCTGAATCCACACACGGGTTTAACTCTGGAAGTTGAGTGCACACATTGACAACCGTTCTGTTAGATAGCTGCGTTTTGGATTTAGAAGCAGAGATTTCCCTGTGCTTTCTGCTGTTTCTTCCATAGGCCGGTATTGGGCTGAAAACGCCTGTTTTGAAACTCTGCACAGAAAGGGTTTGCAGACTGCTGAATCCACACACGGGTTTAACTCTGGAAGTTGAGTGCACACATTGACAACCGTTCTGTTAGATAGCTGCGTTTTGGATTTAGAAGCAGATATTTCCCTGTGCTTTCTGCTGTTTCTTCCATAGGCCGGTATTGGGCTGAAAACGCCTGTTTTGAAACTCTGCACAGAAAGGGTTTGCAGACTGCTGAATCCACACACGGGTTTAACTCTGGAAGTTGAGTGCACACATTGACAACCGTTCTGTTAGATAGCTGCGTTTTGGATTTAGAAGCAGATATTTCCCTGTGCTTTCTGCTGTTTCTTCCATAGGCCGGTATTGGGCTGAAAACGCCTGTTTTGAAACTCTGCACAGAAAGGGTTTGCAGACTGCTGAATCCACACACGGGTTTAACTCTGGAAGTTGAGTGCACACATTGACAACCGTTCTGTTAGATAGCTGCGTTTTGGATTTAGAAGCAGATATTTCCCTGTGCTTTCTGCTGTTTCTTCCATAGGCCGGTATTGGGCTGAAAACGCCTGTTTTGAAACTCTGCACAGAAAGGGTTTGCAGACTGCTGAATCCACACACGGGTTTAACTCTGGAAGTTGAGTGCACACATTGACAACCGTTCTGTTAGATAGCTGCGTTTTGGATTTAGAAGCAGAGATTTCCCTGTGCTTTCTGCTGTTTCTTCCATAGGCCGGTATTGGGCTGAAAACGCCTGTTTTGAAACTCGGCACAGAAAGGGTTTGCAGACTGCTGAATCCACACACGGGTTTAACTCTGGAAGTTGAGTGCACACATTGACAACCGTTCTGTTAGATAGCTGCGTTTTGGATTTAGAAGCAGATATTTCCCTGTGCTTTCTGCTGTTTCTTCCATAGGCCGGTATTGGGCTGAAAACGCCTGTTTTGAAATTCTGCACAGAAAGTGTTTGCAGACTGCTGAATCCACACACGGGTTTAACTCTGGAAGTTGAGTGCACACATTGACAACCGTTCTGTTAGATAGCTGCCTTTTGGTTTTAGAAGCAGTTATTTCTCTTTACAGCTCATACTCTCATTCACTCCGGAATATCCAAACGCAGCTCCTAAAAGAAACGGGTTTCTAAGTATAATGAGATATTTCTCTTTACATCTTGTCCCCCAGTATACTCTGATATATGCAAACGCAGCTCCTGGAAGAAACGTGTTTGTAACTCGCTGAATCTGAGCATATATTGAAGTCTGTTAGGTGAATGATCACACAGCAGAGCAGTTTGAAAAAAACATTTCTTCCATGTTATAGATGCACTGTTACTGCTACTGCTTTTAGGCTGGTGTTTTCCTGGAAATGTTGGTTTTAGAATTTCCATATAAATGCTTTGTAAACTGCTGCATAAGTGGAGCAGTTTAATTCGTTAAGTTGAATGCCCTCATTCACATTCATTCTGTTAGCTAGCTCCGTTTTGGTTTTAGAAGCCTATGTTTCTAGTTACAGCATATACTCCCATTCATTCTGGAATAGCCAAACGCAGCTCCCAGAATAGACGTGTTTCTAAGTCACTGAATCTAAACATAGATTCAACTCCCTTAGGTGAACGAACACACAGCACAGCAGTTTGAAAGAAACGTTTTATTTGAGTTTTAGACGCAGTCTTATTGCTATTTCTTAGAGGCCGGTATTTTGCTGGGAATGTCTGTTTTAGAATCTGCACAAAAATCTTTTCTAAACTGCTGCATAGAAACAGCAGTTTATCTCAATAAGCTGAATGCACACAGTGACAACCATTCTGTTAGATGGCTCCGTGTTTGTTTTAGAACCAGATATTTCACTTTAAACCTTATACTCCAGTACACTCTGGAATATGCAAATGCAGCTCCTGGAAGAAACGTGTTTCTTACTCGCTGAATCTGAACATATACTCAAGACTCTTAGGTGAATGAACACAGAGCAGAGCATTTTGAAGAAAACGTTTCTTCTATGTTATAGATGCAGTCTTACTGCTACTTCTTTTAGGCTGGTGTTTTGCTGCAAATGTTGATTTTAGAATTTGCATATAAAGGGTTTCTAAACTGCTGCCTAAGAAGAGCAGATTAACCCTTTAAGTTGAATGCACACATTCACAACCATTCTGTTAGATAGCTCCGTTTTGGTTTTAGAAACAGATATTTCTCTTTACAGCATTTACTCCCATACACTCTGGAATACCGAAATGCAGCTCCTAGAATAAACGTGTTTCAAACTCGCTGAATCCAAACATAGATTCAACGACCTTTGGTGAACGAACACACTGCAGAGCAGTTTGAAAGAAACGTTCCCTCTGAGTTTTAGACGCAGTCTTACTGCTATTTCTTATAGGCCGGTATTTTGCTGGAAATGTCTGTTTGAGAATCTACACAGAAATGTTTTCTAAACTGCTGCATACAAACAGCAGTTTAGCTCAGTAAGTTGAATGCACACATTGACAACCATTCCATTAGATCATCCGTTTTTCTTTTGGAACGAGACATTTGTCTTTACATCTTATACTCCAGTATACTCTGGAATAGGCAAACACAGCTCCTGGAAGAAACGTGTTGCTAACTAGCTGAATCTGAACATATATTCAAGTCTCTTATATGAATGAACACACAGCAGAGCAGTTTGAAAACAGTTTCTTCCATGTTAAAGATGCAGTCTTACTGCTATTTCCTTTAGGCTGGTGTTTTGCTGGAAAGGTCTGTATGAGAATTTGCATATAAAGGGTTTCTAAAGTGCTGCATGAGAAGAGCAGTTTACCTCTTTAAGCCAAAGGCACACATTCACAACCACTCTGCTAGATAGATCCATTTTGGTTTTAGAAACAGATATTTCTCTTTACAGCATATACTCCCATTCATTCTGGAATATTCAAAGACAGCTCCTAGAATAAACGCGTTTCTATCTCGCTGAATCTAAACATAGATTCAACTCCCTTAGGTCAAAGAACACAGGGCCGAGCAGTTTGAAAGAAACGTTTCTTCTGAGTTTTAGACGCAGTCTTACTGCTCTTTCCTATATATGCCGGTACTGGGCCGGAAAGGCCTGTTTTGAGATTCTGCACAGAAAGTGTTTGCAGACTGCTGAATCCACACACGGGTTTAACTCTGGAAGTTGAGTGCACACATTGACAACCGTTCTGTTAGATAGCTGCGTTTTGGATTTAGAAGCAGAGATTTCCCTGTGCTTTCTGCTGTTTCTTCCATAGGCCGGTATTGGGCTGAAAACGCCTGTTTTGAAACTCTGCACCGAAAGGGTTTGCAGACTGCTGAATCCACACACGGGTTTAACTCTGGAAGTTGAGTGCACACATTGACAACCGTTCTGTTAGATAGCTGCGTTTTGGATTTAGAAGCAGATATTTCCCTGTGCTTTCTGCTGTTTCTTCCATATGCCGGTATTGGGCTGAAAACGCCTGTTTTGAAACTCGGCACAGAAAGGGTTTGCAGACTGCTGAATCCACACACGGGTTTAACTCTGGAAGTTGAGTGCACACATTGACAACCGTTCTGTTAGATAGCTGCGTTTTGGATTTAGAAGCAGATATTTCCCTGTGCTTTCTGCTGTTTCTTCCATATGCCGGTATTGGGCTGAAAACTCCTGTTTTGAAACTCTGCACCAAAAGGGTTTGCAGACTGCTGAATCCACACACGGGTTTAACTCTGGAAGTTGAGTGCACACATTGACAACCGTTCTGTTAGATAGCTGCGTTTTGGATTTAGAAGCAGATATTTCCCTGTGCTTTCTGCTGTTTCTTCCATAGGCCGGTATTGGGCTGAAAACGCCTGTTTTGAAACTCTGCACAGAAAGGGTTTGCAGACTGCTGAATCCACACACGGGTTTAACTCTGGAAGTTGAGTGCACACATTGACAACCGTTCTGTTAGATAGCTGCGTTTTGGATTTAGAAGCAGATATTTCCCTGTGCTTTCTGCTGTTTCTTCCATAGGCCGGTATTGGGCTGAAAACGCCTGTTTTGAAACTCGGCACAGAAAGGGTTTGCAGACTGCTGAATCCACACACGGGTTTAACTCTGGAAGTTGAGTGCACACATTGACAACCGTTCTGTTAGATAGCTGCGTTTTGGATTTAGAAGCAGATATTTCCCTGTGCTTTCTGCTGTTTCTTCCATAGGCCGGTATTGGGCTGAAAACGCCTGTTTTGAAACTCTGCACAGAAAGGGTTTGCAGACTGCTGAATCCACACACGGGTTTAACTCTGGAAGTTGAGTGCACACATTGACAACCGTTCTGTTAGATAGCTGCGTTTTGGATTTAGAAGCAGAGATTTCCCTGTGCTTTCTGCTGTTTCTTCCATAGGCCGGTATTGGGCTGAAAACGCCTGTTTTGAAACTCTGCACAGAAAGGGTTTGCAGACTGCTGAATCCACACACGGGTTTAACTCTGGAAGTTGAGTGCACACATTGACAACCGTTCTGTTAGATAGCTGCGTTTTGGATTTAGAAGCAGAGATTTCCCTGTGCTTTCTGCTGTTTCTTCCATAGGCCGGTATTGGGCTGAAAACGCCTGTTTTGAAACTCTGCACAGAAAGGGTTTGCAGACTGCTGAATCCACACACGGGTTTAACTCTGGAAGTTGAGTGCACACATTGACAACCGTTCTGTTAGATAGCTGCGTTTTGGATTTAGAAGCAGATATTTCCCTGTGCTTTCTGCTGTTTCTTCCATAGGCCGGTATTGGGCTGAAAACGCCTGTTTTGAAATTCTGCACAGAAAGTGTTTGCAGACTGCTGAATCCACACACGGGTTTAACTCTGGAAGTTGAGTGCACACATTGACAACCGTTCTGTTAGATAGCTGCGTTTTGGATTTAGAAGCAGATATTTCCCTGTGCTTTCTGCTGTTTCTTCCATAGGCCGGTATTGGGCTGAAAACGCCTGTTTTGAAACTCTGCACAGAAAGGGTTTGCAGACTGCTGAATCCACACACGGGTTTAACTCTGGAAGTTGAGTGCACACATTGACAACCGTTCTGTTAGATAGCTGCCTTTTGGTTTTAGAAGCAGTTATTTCTCTTTACAGCTCATACTCTCATTCACTCCGGAATATCCAAACGCAGCTCCTAAAAGAAACGGGTTTCTAAGTATAATGAGATATTTCTCTTTACATCTTGTCCCCCAGTATACTCTGATATATGCAAACGCAGCTCCTGGAAGAAACGTGTTTGTAACTCGCTGAATCTGAGCATATATTGAAGTCTGTTAGGTGAATGATCACACAGCAGAGCAGTTTGAAAAAAACATTTCTTCCATGTTATAGATGCACTGTTACTGCTACTGCTTTTAGGCTGGTGTTTTCCTGGAAATGTTGGTTTTAGAATTTCCATATAAATGCTTTGTAAACTGCTGCATAAGTGGAGCAGTTTAATTCGTTAAGTTGAATGCCCTCATTCACATTCATTCTGTTAGCTAGCTCCGTTTTGGTTTTAGAAGCCTATGTTTCTAGTTACAGCATATACTCCCATTCATTCTGGAATAGCCAAACGCAGCTCCCAGAATAGACGTGTTTCTAAGTCACTGAATCTAAACATAGATTCAACTCCCTTAGGTGAACGAACACACAGCACAGCAGTTTGAAAGAAACGTTTTATTTGAGTTTTAGACGCAGTCTTATTGCTATTTCTTAGAGGCCGGTATTTTGCTGGGAATGTCTGTTTTAGAATCTGCACAAAAATCTTTTCTAAACTGCTGCATAGAAACAGCAGTTTATCTCAATAAGCTGAATGCACACAGTGACAACCATTCTGTTAGATGGCTCCGTGTTTGTTTTAGAACCAGATATTTCACTTTAAACCTTATACTCCAGTACACTCTGGAATATGCAAATGCAGCTCCTGGAAGAAACGTGTTTCTTACTCGCTGAATCTGAACATATACTCAAGACTCTTAGGTGAATGAACACAGAGCAGAGCATTTTGAAGAAAACGTTTCTTCTATGTTATAGATGCAGTCTTACTGCTACTTCTTTTAGGCTGGTGTTTTGCTGCAAATGTTGATTTTAGAATTTGCATATAAAGGGTTTCTAAACTGCTGCCTAAGAAGAGCAGATTAACCCTTTAAGTTGAATGCACACATTCACAACCATTCTGTTAGATAGCTCCGTTTTGGTTTTAGAAACAGATATTTCTCTTTACAGCATTTACTCCCATACACTCTGGAATACCGAAATGCAGCTCCTAGAATAAACGTGTTTCAAACTCGCTGAATCCAAACATAGATTCAACGACCTTTGGTGAACGAACACACTGCAGAGCAGTTTGAAAGAAACGTTCCCTCTGAGTTTTAGACGCAGTCTTACTGCTATTTCTTATAGGCCGGTATTTTGCTGGAAATGTCTGTTTGAGAATCTACACAGAAATGTTTTCTAAACTGCTGCATACAAACAGCAGTTTAGCTCAGTAAGTTGAATGCACACATTGACAACCATTCCATTAGATCATCCGTTTTTCTTTTGGAACGAGACATTTGTCTTTACATCTTATACTCCAGTATACTCTGGAATAGGCAAACACAGCTCCTGGAAGAAACGTGTTGCTAACTAGCTGAATCTGAACATATATTCAAGTCTCTTATATGAATGAACACACAGCAGAGCAGTTTGAAAACAGTTTCTTCCATGTTAAAGATGCAGTCTTACTGCTATTTCCTTTAGGCTGGTGTTTTGCTGGAAAGGTCTGTATGAGAATTTGCATATAAAGGGTTTCTAAAGTGCTGCATGAGAAGAGCAGTTTACCTCTTTAAGCCAAAGGCACACATTCACAACCACTCTGCTAGATAGATCCATTTTGGTTTTAGAAACAGATATTTCTCTTTACAGCATATACTCCCATTCATTCTGGAATATTCAAAGACAGCTCCTAGAATAAACGCGTTTCTATCTCGCTGAATCTAAACATAGATTCAACTCCCTTAGGTCAAAGAACACAGGGCCGAGCAGTTTGAAAGAAACGTTTCTTCTGAGTTTTAGACGCAGTCTTACTGCTCTTTCCTATATATGCCGGTACTGGGCCGGAAAGGCCTGTTTTGAGATTCTGCACAGAAAGTGTTTGCAGACTGCTGAATCCACACACGGGTTTAACTCTGGAAGTTGAGTGCACACATTGACAACCGTTCTGTTAGATAGCTGCGTTTTGGATTTAGAAGCAGAGATTTCCCTGTGCTTTCTGCTGTTTCTTCCATAGGCCGGTATTGGGCTGAAAACGCCTGTTTTGAAACTCTGCACCGAAAGGGTTTGCAGACTGCTGAATCCACACACGGGTTTAACTCTGGAAGTTGAGTGCACACATTGACAACCGTTCTGTTAGATAGCTGCGTTTTGGATTTAGAAGCAGATATTTCCCTGTGCTTTCTGCTGTTTCTTCCATATGCCGGTATTGGGCTGAAAACGCCTGTTTTGAAACTCGGCACAGAAAGGGTTTGCAGACTGCTGAATCCACACACGGGTTTAACTCTGGAAGTTGAGTGCACACATTGACAACCGTTCTGTTAGATAGCTGCGTTTTGGATTTAGAAGCAGATATTTCCCTGTGCTTTCTGCTGTTTCTTCCATAGGCCGGTATTGGGCTGAAAACGCCTGTTTTGAAACTCTGCACAGAAAGGGTTTGCAGACTGCTGAATCCACACACGGGTTTAACTCTGGAAGTTGAGTGCACACATTGACAACCGTTCTGTTAGATAGCTGCCTTTTGGTTTTAGAAGCAGTTATTTCTCTTTACAGCTCATACTCTCATTCACTCCGGAATATCCAAACGCAGCTCCTAAAAGAAACGGGTTTCTAAGTATAATGAGATATTTCTCTTTACATCTTGTCCCCCAGTATACTCTGATATATGCAAACGCAGCTCCTGGAAGAAACGTGTTTGTAACTCGCTGAATCTGAGCATATATTGAAGTCTGTTAGGTGAATGATCACACAGCAGAGCAGTTTGAAAAAAACATTTCTTCCATGTTATAGATGCACTGTTACTGCTACTGCTTTTAGGCTGGTGTTTTCCTGGAAATGTTGGTTTTAGAATTTCCATATAAATGCTTTGTAAACTGCTGCATAAGTGGAGCAGTTTAATTCGTTAAGTTGAATGCCCTCATTCACATTCATTCTGTTAGCTAGCTCCGTTTTGGTTTTAGAAGCCTATGTTTCTAGTTACAGCATATACTCCCATTCATTCTGGAATAGCCAAACGCAGCTCCCAGAATAGACGTGTTTCTAAGTCACTGAATCTAAACATAGATTCAACTCCCTTAGGTGAACGAACACACAGCACAGCAGTTTGAAAGAAACGTTTTATTTGAGTTTTAGACGCAGTCTTATTGCTATTTCTTAGAGGCCGGTATTTTGCTGGGAATGTCTGTTTTAGAATCTGCACAAAAATCTTTTCTAAACTGCTGCATAGAAACAGCAGTTTATCTCAATAAGCTGAATGCACACAGTGACAACCATTCTGTTAGATGGCTCCGTGTTTGTTTTAGAACCAGATATTTCACTTTAAACCTTATACTCCAGTACACTCTGGAATATGCAAATGCAGCTCCTGGAAGAAACGTGTTTCTTACTCGCTGAATCTGAACATATACTCAAGACTCTTAGGTGAATGAACACAGAGCAGAGCATTTTGAAGAAAACGTTTCTTCTATGTTATAGATGCAGTCTTACTGCTACTTCTTTTAGGCTGGTGTTTTGCTGCAAATGTTGATTTTAGAATTTGCATATAAAGGGTTTCTAAACTGCTGCCTAAGAAGAGCAGATTAACCCTTTAAGTTGAATGCACACATTCACAACCATTCTGTTAGATAGCTCCGTTTTGGTTTTAGAAACAGATATTTCTCTTTACAGCATTTACTCCCATACACTCTGGAATACCGAAATGCAGCTCCTAGAATAAACGTGTTTCAAACTCGCTGAATCCAAACATAGATTCAACGACCTTTGGTGAACGAACACACTGCAGAGCAGTTTGAAAGAAACGTTCCCTCTGAGTTTTAGACGCAGTCTTACTGCTATTTCTTATAGGCCGGTATTTTGCTGGAAATGTCTGTTTGAGAATCTACACAGAAATGTTTTCTAAACTGCTGCATACAAACAGCAGTTTAGCTCAGTAAGTTGAATGCACACATTGACAACCATTCCATTAGATCATCCGTTTTTCTTTTGGAACGAGACATTTGTCTTTACATCTTATACTCCAGTATACTCTGGAATAGGCAAACACAGCTCCTGGAAGAAACGTGTTGCTAACTAGCTGAATCTGAACATATATTCAAGTCTCTTATATGAATGAACACACAGCAGAGCAGTTTGAAAACAGTTTCTTCCATGTTAAAGATGCAGTCTTACTGCTATTTCCTTTAGGCTGGTGTTTTGCTGGAAAGGTCTGTATGAGAATTTGCATATAAAGGGTTTCTAAAGTGCTGCATGAGAAGAGCAGTTTACCTCTTTAAGCCAAAGGCACACATTCACAACCACTCTGCTAGATAGATCCATTTTGGTTTTAGAAACAGATATTTCTCTTTACAGCATATACTCCCATTCATTCTGGAATATTCAAAGACAGCTCCTAGAATAAACGCGTTTCTATCTCGCTGAATCTAAACATAGATTCAACTCCCTTAGGTCAAAGAACACAGGGCCGAGCAGTTTGAAAGAAACGTTTCTTCTGAGTTTTAGACGCAGTCTTACTGCTCTTTCCTATGTATGCCGGTACTGGGCCGGAAAGGCCTGTTTTGAGATTCTGCACAGAAAGTGTTTGCAGACTGCTGAATCCACACACGGGTTTAACTCTGGAAGTTGAGTGCACACATTGACAACCGTTCTGTTAGATAGCTGCGTTTTGGATTTAGAAGCAGAGATTTCCCTGTGCTTTCTGCTGTTTCTTCCATAGGCCGGTATTGGGCTGAAAACGCCTGTTTTGAAACTCTGCACAGAAAGGGTTTGCAGACTGCTGAATCCACACACGGGTTTAACTCTGGAAGTTGAGTGCACACATTGACAACCGTTCTGTTAGATAGCTGCGTTTTGGATTTAGAAGCAGATATTTCCCTGTGCTTTCTGCTGTTTCTTCCATATGCCGGTATTGGGCTGAAAACGCCTGTTTTGAAACTCGGCACAGAAAGGGTTTGCAGACTGCTGAATCCACACACGGGTTTAACTCTGGAAGTTGAGTGCACACATTGACAACCGTTCTGTTAGATAGCTGCGTTTTGGATTTAGAAGCAGATATTTCCCTGTGCTTTCTGCTGTTTCTTCCATATGCCGGTATTGGGCTGAAAACTCCTGTTTTGAAACTCTGTACCAAAAGGGTTTGCAGACTGCTGAATCCACACACGGGTTTAACTCTGGAAGTTGAGTGCACACATTGACAACCGTTCTGTTAGATAGCTGCGTTTTGGATTTAGAAGCAGATATTTCCCTGTGCTTTCTGCTGTTTCTTCCATAGGCCGGTATTGGGCTGAAAACGCCTGTTTTGAAACTCTGCACAGAAAGGGTTTGCAGACTGCTGAATCCACACACGGGTTTAACTCTGGAAGTTGAGTGCACACATTGACAACCGTTCTGTTAGATAGCTGCGTTTTGGATTTAGAAGCAGATATTTCCCTGTGCTTTCTGCTGTTTCTTCCATAGGCCGGTATTGGGCTGAAAACGCCTGTTTTGAAACTCGGCACAGAAAGGGTTTGCAGACTGCTGAATCCACACACGGGTTTAACTCTGGAAGTTGAGTGCACACATTGACAACCGTTCTGTTAGATAGCTGCGTTTTGGATTTAGAAGCAGATATTTCCCTGTGCTTTCTGCTGTTTCTTCCATAGGCCGGTATTGGGCTGAAAACGCCTGTTTTGAAACTCTGCACAGAAAGGGTTTGCAGACTGCTGAATCCACACACGGGTTTAACTCTGGAAGTTGAGTGCACACATTGACAACCGTTCTGTTAGATAGCTGCGTTTTGGATTTAGAAGCAGATATTTCCCTGTGCTTTCTGCTGTTTCTTCCATAGGCCGGTATTGGGCTGAAAACGCCTGTTTTGAAACTCTGCACAGAAAGGGTTTGCAGACTGCTGAATCCACACACGGGTTTAACTCTGGAAGTTGAGTGCACACATTGACAACCGTTCTGTTAGATAGCTGCGTTTTGGATTTAGAAGCAGAGATTTCCCTGTGCTTTCTGCTGTTTCTTCCATAGGCCGGTATTGGGCTGAAAACGCCTGTTTTGAAACTCGGCACAGAAAGGGTTTGCAGACTGCTGAATCCACACACGGGTTTAACTCTGGAAGTTGAGTGCACACATTGACAACCGTTCTGTTAGATAGCTGCGTTTTGGATTTAGAAGCAGATATTTCCCTGTGCTTTCTGCTGTTTCTTCCATAGGCCGGTATTGGGCTGAAAACGCCTGTTTTGAAATTCTGCACAGAAAGTGTTTGCAGACTGCTGAATCCACACACGGGTTTAACTCTGGAAGTTGAGTGCACACATTGACAACCGTTCTGTTAGATAGCTGCGTTTTGGATTTAGAAGCAGATATTTCCCTGTGCTTTCTGCTGTTTCTTCCATAGGCCGGTATTGGGCTGAAAACGCCTGTTTTGAAACTCTGCACAGAAAGGGTTTGCAGACTGCTGAATCCACACACGGGTTTAACTCTGGAAGTTGAGTGCACACATTGACAACCGTTCTGTTAGATAGCTGCCTTTTGGTTTTAGAAGCAGTTATTTCTCTTTACAGCTCATACTCTCATTCACTCCGGAATATCCAAACGCAGCTCCTAAAAGAAACGGGTTTCTAAGTATAATGAGATATTTCTCTTTACATCTTGTCCCCCAGTATACTCTGATATATGCAAACGCAGCTCCTGGAAGAAACGTGTTTGTAACTCGCTGAATCTGAGCATATATTGAAGTCTGTTAGGTGAATGATCACACAGCAGAGCAGTTTGAAAAAAACATTTCTTCCATGTTATAGATGCACTGTTACTGCTACTGCTTTTAGGCTGGTGTTTTCCTGGAAATGTTGGTTTTAGAATTTCCATATAAATGCTTTGTAAACTGCTGCATAAGTGGAGCAGTTTAATTCGTTAAGTTGAATGCCCTCATTCACATTCATTCTGTTAGCTAGCTCCGTTTTGGTTTTAGAAGCCTATGTTTCTAGTTACAGCATATACTCCCATTCATTCTGGAATAGCCAAACGCAGCTCCCAGAATAGACGTGTTTCTAAGTCACTGAATCTAAACATAGATTCAACTCCCTTAGGTGAACGAACACACAGCACAGCAGTTTGAAAGAAACGTTTTATTTGAGTTTTAGACGCAGTCTTATTGCTATTTCTTAGAGGCCGGTATTTTGCTGGGAATGTCTGTTTTAGAATCTGCACAAAAATCTTTTCTAAACTGCTGCATAGAAACAGCAGTTTATCTCAATAAGCTGAATGCACACAGTGACAACCATTCTGTTAGATGGCTCCGTGTTTGTTTTAGAACCAGATATTTCACTTTAAACCTTATACTCCAGTACACTCTGGAATATGCAAATGCAGCTCCTGGAAGAAACGTGTTTCTTACTCGCTGAATCTGAACATATACTCAAGACTCTTAGGTGAATGAACACAGAGCAGAGCATTTTGAAGAAAACGTTTCTTCTATGTTATAGATGCAGTCTTACTGCTACTTCTTTTAGGCTGGTGTTTTGCTGCAAATGTTGATTTTAGAATTTGCATATAAAGGGTTTCTAAACTGCTGCCTAAGAAGAGCAGATTAACCCTTTAAGTTGAATGCACACATTCACAACCATTCTGTTAGATAGCTCCGTTTTGGTTTTAGAAACAGATATTTCTCTTTACAGCATTTACTCCCATACACTCTGGAATACCGAAATGCAGCTCCTAGAATAAACGTGTTTCAAACTCGCTGAATCCAAACATAGATTCAACGACCTTTGGTGAACGAACACACTGCAGAGCAGTTTGAAAGAAACGTTCCCTCTGAGTTTTAGACGCAGTCTTACTGCTATTTCTTATAGGCCGGTATTTTGCTGGAAATGTCTGTTTGAGAATCTACACAGAAATGTTTTCTAAACTGCTGCATACAAACAGCAGTTTAGCTCAGTAAGTTGAATGCACACATTGACAACCATTCCATTAGATCATCCGTTTTTCTTTTGGAACGAGACATTTGTCTTTACATCTTATACTCCAGTATACTCTGGAATAGGCAAACACAGCTCCTGGAAGAAACGTGTTGCTAACTAGCTGAATCTGAACATATATTCAAGTCTCTTATATGAATGAACACACAGCAGAGCAGTTTGAAAACAGTTTCTTCCATGTTAAAGATGCAGTCTTACTGCTATTTCCTTTAGGCTGGTGTTTTGCTGGAAAGGTCTGTATGAGAATTTGCATATAAAGGGTTTCTAAAGTGCTGCATGAGAAGAGCAGTTTACCTCTTTAAGCCAAAGGCACACATTCACAACCACTCTGCTAGATAGATCCATTTTGGTTTTAGAAACAGATATTTCTCTTTACAGCATATACTCCCATTCATTCTGGAATATTCAAAGACAGCTCCTAGAATAAACGCGTTTCTATCTCGCTGAATCTAAACATAGATTCAACTCCCTTAGGTCAAAGAACACAGGGCCGAGCAGTTTGAAAGAAACGTTTCTTCTGAGTTTTAGACGCAGTCTTACTGCTCTTTCCTATATATGCCGGTACTGGGCCGGAAAGGCCTGTTTTGAGATTCTGCACAGAAAGTGTTTGCAGACTGCTGAATCCACACACGGGTTTAACTCTGGAAGTTGAGTGCACACATTGACAACCGTTCTGTTAGATAGCTGCGTTTTGGATTTAGAAGCAGAGATTTCCCTGTGCTTTCTGCTGTTTCTTCCATAGGCCGGTATTGGGCTGAAAACGCCTGTTTTGAAACTCTGCACAGAAAGGGTTTGCAGACTGCTGAATCCACACACGGGTTTAACTCTGGAAGTTGAGTGCACACATTGACAACCGTTCTGTTAGATAGCTGCGTTTTGGATTTAGAAGCAGATATTTCCCTGTGCTTTCTGCTGTTTCTTCCATATGCCGGTATTGGGCTGAAAACGCCTGTTTTGAAACTCGGCACAGAAAGGGTTTGCAGACTGCTGAATCCACACACGGGTTTAACTCTGGAAGTTGAGTGCACACATTGACAACCGTTCTGTTAGATAGCTGCGTTTTGGATTTAGAAGCAGATATTTCCCTGTGCTTTCTGCTGTTTCTTCCATATGCCGGTATTGGGCTGAAAACTTCTGTTTTGAAACTCTGCACCAAAAGGGTTTGCAGACTGCTGAATCCACACACGGGTTTAACTCTGGAAGTTGAGTGCACACATTGACAACCGTTCTGTTAGATAGCTGCGTTTTGGATTTAGAAGCAGATATTTCCCTGTGCTTTCTGCTGTTTCTTCCATAGGCCGGTATTGGGCTGAAAACGCCTGTTTTGAAACTCTGCACAGAAAGGGTTTGCAGACTGCTGAATCGACACACGGGTTTAACTCTGGAAGTTGAGTGCACACATTGACAACCGTTCTGTTAGATAGCTGCGTTTTGGATTTAGAAGCAGATATTTCCCTGTGCTTTCTGCTGTTTCTTCCATAGGCCGGTATTGGGCTGAAAACGCCTGTTTTGAAACTCGGCACAGAAAGGGTTTGCAGACTGCTGAATCCACACACGGGTTTAACTCTGGAAGTTGAGTGCACACATTGACAACCGTTCTGTTAGATAGCTGCGTTTTGGATTTAGAAGCAGATATTTCCCTGTGCTTTCTGCTGTTTCTTCCATAGGCCGGTATTGGGCTGAAAACGCCTGTTTTGAAACTCTGCACAGAAAGGGTTTGCAGACTGCTGAATCCACACACGGGTTTAACTCTGGAAGTTGAGTGCACACATTGACAACCGTTCTGTTAGATAGCTGCCTTTTGGTTTTAGAAGCAGTTATTTCTCTTTACAGCTCATACTCTCATTCACTCCGGAATATCCAAACGCAGCTCCTAAAAGAAACGGGTTTCTAAGTATAATGAGATATTTCTCTTTACATCTTGTCCCCCAGTATACTCTGATATATGCAAACGCAGCTCCTGGAAGAAACGTGTTTGTAACTCGCTGAATCTGAGCATATATTGAAGTCTGTTAGGTGAATGATCACACAGCAGAGCAGTTTGACAAAAACATTTCTTCCATGTTATAGATGCACTGTTACTGCTACTGCTTTTAGGCTGGTGTTTTCCTGGAAATGTTGGTTTTAGAATTTCCATATAAATGCTTTGTAAACTGCTGCATAAGTGGAGCAGTTTAATTCGTTAAGTTGAATGCCCTCATTCACATTCATTCTGTTAGCTAGCTCCGTTTTGGTTTTAGAAGCCTATGTTTCTAGTTACAGCATATACTCCCATTCATTCTGGAATAGCCAAACGCAGCTCCCAGAATAGACGTGTTTCTAAGTCACTGAATCTAAACATAGATTCAACTCCCTTAGGTGAACGAACACACAGCACAGCAGTTTGAAAGAAACGTTTTATTTGAGTTTTAGACGCAGTCTTATTGCTATTTCTTAGAGGCCGGTATTTTGCTGGGAATGTCTGTTTTAGAATCTGCACAAAAATCTTTTCTAAACTGCTGCATAGAAACAGCAGTTTATCTCAATAAGCTGAATGCACACAGTGACAACCATTCTGTTAGATGGCTCCGTGTTTGTTTTAGAACCAGATATTTCACTTTAAACCTTATACTCCAGTACACTCTGGAATATGCAAATGCAGCTCCTGGAAGAAACGTGTTTCTTACTCGCTGAATCTGAACATATACTCAAGACTCTTAGGTGAATGAACACAGAGCAGAGCATTTTGAAGAAAACGTTTCTTCTATGTTATAGATGCAGTCTTACTGCTACTTCTTTTAGGCTGGTGTTTTGCTGCAAATGTTGATTTTAGAATTTGCATATAAAGGGTTTCTAAACTGCTGCCTAAGAAGAGCAGATTAACCCTTTAAGTTGAATGCACACATTCACAACCATTCTGTTAGATAGCTCCGTTTTGGTTTTAGAAACAGATATTTCTCTTTACAGCATTTACTCCCATACACTCTGGAATACCGAAATGCAGCTCCTAGAATAAACGTGTTTCAAACTCGCTGAATCCAAACATAGATTCAACGACCTTTGGTGAACGAACACACTGCAGAGCAGTTTGAAAGAAACGTTCCCTCTGAGTTTTAGACGCAGTCTTACTGCTATTTCTTATAGGCCGGTATTTTGCTGGAAATGTCTGTTTGAGAATCTACACAGAAATGTTTTCTAAACTGCTGCATACAAACAGCAGTTTAGCTCAGTAAGTTGAATGCACACATTGACAACCATTCCATTAGATCATCCGTTTTTCTTTTGGAACGAGACATTTGTCTTTACATCTTATACTCCAGTATACTCTGGAATAGGCAAACACAGCTCCTGGAAGAAACGTGTTGCTAACTAGCTGAATCTGAACATATATTCAAGTCTCTTATATGAATGAACACACAGCAGAGCAGTTTGAAAACAGTTTCTTCCATGTTAAAGATGCAGTCTTACTGCTATTTCCTTTAGGCTGGTGTTTTGCTGGAAAGGTCTGTATGAGAATTTGCATATAAAGGGTTTCTAAAGTGCTGCATGAGAAGAGCAGTTTACCTCTTTAAGCCAAAGGCACACATTCACAACCACTCTGCTAGATAGATCCATTTTGGTTTTAGAAACAGATATTTCTCTTTACAGCATATACTCCCATTCATTCTGGAATATTCAAAGACAGCTCCTAGAATAAACGCGTTTCTATCTCGCTGAATCTAAACATAGATTCAACTCCCTTAGGTCAAAGAACACAGGGCCGAGCAGTTTGAAAGAAACGTTTCTTCTGAGTTTTAGACGCAGTCTTACTGCTCTTTCCTATATATGCCGGTACTGGGCCGGAAAGGCCTGTTTTGAGATTCTGCACAGAAAGTGTTTGCAGACTGCTGAATCCACACACGGGTTTAACTCTGGAAGTTGAGTGCACACATTGACAACCGTTCTGTTAGATAGCTGCGTTTTGGATTTAGAAGCAGAGATTTCCCTGTGCTTTCTGCTGTTTCTTCCATAGGCCGGTATTGGGCTGAAAACGCCTGTTTTGAAACTCTGCACCGAAAGGGTTTGCAGACTGCTGAATCCACACACGGGTTTAACTCTGGAAGTTGAGTGCACACATTGACAACCGTTCTGTTAGATAGCTGCGTTTTGGATTTAGAAGCAGATATTTCCCTGTGCTTTCTGCTGTTTCTTCCATATGCCGGTATTGGGCTGAAAACGCCTGTTTTGAAACTCGGCACAGAAAGGGTTTGCAGACTGCTGAATCCACACACGGGTTTAACTCTGGAAGTTGAGTGCACACATTGACAACCGTTCTGTTAGATAGCTGCGTTTTGGATTTAGAAGCAGATATTTCCCTGTGCTTTCTGCTGTTTCTTCCATATGCCGGTATTGGGCTGAAAACTCCTGTTTTGAAACTCTGCACCAAAAGGGTTTGCAGACTGCTGAATCCACACACGGGTTTAACTCTGGAAGTTGAGTGCACACATTGACAACCGTTCTGTTAGATAGCTGCGTTTTGGATTTAGAAGCAGATATTTCCCTGTGCTTTCTGCTGTTTCTTCCATAGGCCGGTATTGGGCTGAAAACGCCTGTTTTGAAACTCTGCACAGAAAGGGTTTGCAGACTGCTGAATCCACACACGGGTTTAACTCTGGAAGTTGAGTGCACACATTGACAACCGTTCTGTTAGATAGCTGCGTTTTGGATTTAGAAGCAGATATTTCCCTGTGCTTTCTGCTGTTTCTTCCATAGGCCGGTATTGGGCTGAAAACGCCTGTTTTGAAACTCGGCACAGAAAGGGTTTGCAGACTGCTGAATCCACACACGGGTTTAACTCTGGAAGTTGAGTGCACACATTGACAACCGTTCTGTTAGATAGCTGCGTTTTGGATTTAGAAGCAGATATTTCCCTGTGCTTTCTGCTGTTTCTTCCATAGGCCGGTATTGGGCTGAAAACGCCTGTTTTGAAACTCTGCACAGAAAGGGTTTGCAGACTGCTGAATCCACACACGGGTTTAACTCTGGAAGTTGAGTGCACACATTGACAACCGTTCTGTTAGATAGCTGCGTTTTGGATTTAGAAGCAGAGATTTCCCTGTGCTTTCTGCTGTTTCATCCATAGGCCGGTATTGGGCTGAAAACGCCTGTTTTGAAATTCTGCACAGAAAGTGTTTGCAGACTGCTGAATCCACACACGGGTTTAACTCTGGAAGTTGAGTGCACACATTGACAACCGTTCTGTTAGATAGCTGCGTTTTGGATTTAGAAGCAGATATTTCCCTGTGCTTTCTGCTGTTTCTTCCATAGGCCGGTATTGGGCTGAAAACGCCTGTTTTGAAACTCTGCACAGAAAGGGTTTGCAGACTGCTGAATCCACACACGGGTTTAACTCTGGAAGTTGAGTGCACACATTGACAACCGTTCTGTTAGATAGCTGCGTTTTGGATTTAGAAGCAGAGATTTCCCTGTGCTTTCTGCTGTTTCTTCCATAGGCCGGTATTGGGCTGAAAACGCCTGTTTTGAAACTCTGCACAGAAAGGGTTTGCAGACTGCTGAATCCACACACGGGTTTAACTCTGGAAGTTGAGTGCACACATTGACAACCGTTCTGTTAGATAGCTGCGTTTTGGATTTAGAAGCAGATATTTCCCTGTGCTTTCTGCTGTTTCTTCCATAGGCCGGTATTGGGCTGAAAACGCCTGTTTTGAAACTCTGCACAGAAAGGGTTTGCAGACTGCTGAATCCACACACGGGTTTAACTCTGGAAGTTGAGTGCACACATTGACAACCGTTCTGTTAGATAGCTGCGTTTTGGATTTAGAAGCAGAGATTTCCCTGTGCTTTCTGCTGTTTCTTCCATAGGCCGGTATTGGGCTGAAAACGCCTGTTTTGAAACTCTGCACAGAAAGGGTTTGCAGACTGCTGAATCCACACACGGGTTTAACTCTGGAAGTTGAGTGCACACATTGACAACCGTTCTGTTAGATAGCTGCGTTTTGGATTTAGAAGCAGATATTTCCCTGTGCTTTCTGCTGTTTCTTCCATAGGCCGGTATTGGGCTGAAAACGCCTGTTTTGAAACTCTGCACAGAAAGGGTTTGCAGACTGCTGAATCCACACACGGGTTTAACTCTGGAAGTTGAGTGCACACATTGACAACCGTTCTGTTAGATAGCTGCGTTTTGGATTTAGAAGCAGAGATTTCCCTGTGCTTTCTGCTGTTTCTTCCATAGGCCGGTATTGGGCTGAAAACGCCTGTTTTGAAACTCTGCACAGAAAGGGTTTGCAGACTGCTGAATCCACACACGGGTTTAACTCTGGAAGTTGAGTGCACACATTGACAACCGTTCTGTTAGATAGCTGCGTTTTGGATTTAGAAGCAGAGATTTCCCTGTGCTTTCTGCTGTTTCTTCCATAGGCCGGTATTGGGCTGAAAACGCCTGTTTTGAAACTCTGCACAGAAAGGGTTTGCAGACTGCTGAATCCACACACGGGTTTAACTCTGGAAGTTGAGTGCACACATTGACAACCGTTCTGTTAGATAGCTGCGTTTTGGATTTAGAAGCAGATATTTCCCTGTGCTTTCTGCTGTTTCTTCCATAGGCCGGTATTGGGCTGAAAACGCCTGTTTTGAAACTCTGCACAGAAAGGGTTTGCAGACTGCTGAATCCACACACGGGTTTAACTCTGGAAGTTGAGTGCACTCATTGACAACCGTTCTGTTAGATAGCTGCGTTTTGGATTTAGAAGCAGATATTTCCCTGTGCTTTCTGCTGTTTCTTCCATAGGCCGGTATTGGGCTGAAAACGCCTGTTTTGAAACTCTGCACAGAAAGGGTTTGCAGACTGCTGAATCCACACACGGGTTTAACTCTGGAAGTTGAGTGCACACATTGACAACCGTTCTGTTAGATAGCTGCCTTTTGGATTTAGAAGCAGATATTTCCCTGTGCTTTCTGCTGTTTCTTCCATAGGCCGGTATTGGGCTGAAAACGCCTGTTTTGAAACTCGGCACAGAAAGGGTTTGCAGACTGCTGAATCCACACACGGGTTTAACTCTGGAAGTTGAGTGCACACATTGACAACCGTTCTGTTAGATAGCTGCGTTTTGGATTTAGAAGCAGAGATTTCCCTGTGCTTTCTGCTGTTTCTTCCATAGGCCGGTATTGGTCTGAAAACGCCTGTTTTGAAACTCTGCACAGAAAGGGTTTGCAGACTGCTGAATCCACACACGGGTTTAACTCTGGAAGTTGAGTGCACACATTGACAACCGTTCTGTTAGATAGCTGCGTTTTGGATTTAGAAGCAGATATTTCCCTGTGCTTTCTGCTGTTTCTTCCATAGGCCGGTATTGGGCTGAAAACGCCTGTTTTGAAACTCTGCACAGAAAGGGTTTGCAGACTGCTGAATCCACACACGGGTTTAACTCTGGAAGTTGAGTGCACACATTGACAACCGTTCTGTTAGATAGCTGCCTTTTGGTTTTAGAAGCAGTTATTTCTCTTTACAGCTCATACTCTCATTCACTCCGGAATATCCAAACGCAGCTCCTAAAAGAAACGGGTTTCTATGTATAATGAGATATTTCTCTTTACATCTTGTACCCCAGTATACTCTGATATATGCAAACGCAGCTCCTGGAAGAAACGTGTTTGTAACTCGCTGAATCTGAGCATATATTGAAGTCTGTTAGGTGAATGATCACACAGCAGAGCAGTTTGAAAAAAACATTTCTTCCATGTTATAGATGCACTGTTACTGCTACTGCTTTTAGGCTGGTGTTTTCCTGGAAATGTTGGTTTTAGAATTTCCATATAAATGCTTTGTAAACTGCTGCATAAGTGGAGCAGTTTAATTCGTTAAGTTGAATGCCCTCATTCACATTCATTCTGTTAGCTAGCTCCGTTTTGGTTTTAGAAGCCTATGTTTCTAGTTACAGCATATACTCCCATTCATTCTGGAATAGCCAAACGCAGCTCCCAGAATAGACGTGTTTCTAAGTCACTGAATCTAAACATAGATTCAACTCCCTTAGGTGAACGAACACACAGCACAGCAGTTTGAAAGAAACGTTTTATTTGAGTTTTAGACGCAGTCTTATTGCTATTTCTTAGAGGCCGGTATTTTGCTGGGAATGTCTGTTTTAGAATCTGCACAAAAATCTTTTCTAAACTGCTGCATAGAAACAGCAGTTTATCTCAATAAGCTGAATGCACACAGTGACAACCATTCTGTTAGATGGCTCCGTGTTTGTTTTAGAACCAGATATTTCACTTTAAACCTTATACTCCAGTACACTCTGGAATATGCAAATGCAGCTCCTGGAAGAAACGTGTTTCTTACTCGCTGAATCTGAACATATACTCAAGACTCTTAGGTGAATGAACACAGAGCAGAGCATTTTGAAGAAAACGTTTCTTCTATGTTATAGATGCAGTCTTACTGCTACTTCTTTTAGGCTGGTGTTTTGCTGCAAATGTTGATTTTAGAATTTGCATATAAAGGGTTTCTAAACTGCTGCCTAAGAAGAGCAGATTAACCCTTTAAGTTGAATGCACACATTCACAACCATTCTGTTAGATAGCTCCGTTTTGGTTTTAGAAACAGATATTTCTCTTTACAGCATTTACTCCCATACACTCTGGAATACCGAAATGCAGCTCCTAGAATAAACGTGTTTCAAACTCGCTGAATCCAAACATAGATTCAACGACCTTTGGTGAACGAACACACTGCAGAGCAGTTTGAAAGAAACGTTCCCTCTGAGTTTTAGACGCAGTCTTACTGCTATTTCTTATAGGCCGGTATTTTGCTGGAAATGTCTGTTTGAGAATCTACACAGAAATATTTTCTAAACTGCTGCATACAAACAGCAGTTTAGCTCAGTAAGTTGAATGCACACATTGACAACCATTCCATTAGATCATCCGTTTTTCTTTTGGAACGAGACATTTGTCTTTACATCTTATACTCCAGTATACTCTGGAATAGGCAAACACAGCTCCTGGAAGAAACGTGTTGCTAACTAGCTGAATCTGAACATATATTCAAGTCTCTTATATGAATGAACACACAGCAGAGCAGTTTGAAAACAGTTTCTTCCATGTTAAAGATGCAGTCTTACTGCTATTTCCTTTAGGCTGGTGTTTTGCTGGAAAGGTCTGTATGAGAATTTGCATATAAAGGGTTTCTAAAGTGCTGCATGAGAAGAGCAGTTTACCTCTTTAAGCCAAAGGCACACATTCACAACCACTCTGCTAGATAGATCCATTTTGGTTTTAGAAACAGATATTTCTCTTTACAGCATATACTCCCATTCATTCTGGAATATTCAAAGACAGCTCCTAGAAAAAACGCGTTTCTATCTCGCTGAATCTAAACATAGATTCAACTCCCTTAGGTCAAAGAACACAGGGCCGAGCAGTTTGAAAGAAACGTTTCTTCTGAGTTTTAGACGCAGTCTTACTGCTCTTTCCTATATATGCCGGTACTGGGCCGGAAAGGCCTGTTTTGAGATTCTGCACAGAAAGTGTTTGCAGACTGCTGAATCCACACACGGGTTTAACTCTGGAAGTTGAGTGCACACATTGACAACCGTTCTGTTAGATAGCTGCGTTTTGGATTTAGAAGCAGAGATTTCCCTGTGCTTTCTGCTGTTTCTTCCATAGGCCGGTATTGGGCTGAAAACGCCTGTTTTGAAACTCTGCACAGAAAGGGTTTGCAGACTGCTGAATCCACACACGGGTTTAACTCTGGAAGTTGAGTGCACACATTGACAACCGTTCTGTTAGATAGCTGCGTTTTGGATTTAGAAGCAGATATTTCCCTGTGCTTTCTGCTGTTTCTTCCATAGGCCGGTATTGGGCTGAAAACGCCTGTTTTGAAACTCTGCACAGAAAGGGTTTGCAGACTGCTGAATCCACACACGGGTTTAACTCTGGAAGTTGAGTGCACACATTGACAACCGTTCTGTTAGATAGCTGCGTTTTGGATTTAGAAGCAGAGATTTCCCTGTGCTTTCTGCTGTTTCTTCCATAGGCCGGTATTGGGCTGAAAACGCCTGTTTTGAAACTCTGCACAGAAAGGGTTTGCAGACTGCTGAATCCACACACGGGTTTAACTCTGGAAGTTGAGTGCACACATTGACAACCGTTCTGTTAGATAGCTGCGTTTTGGATTTAGAAGCAGAGATTTCCCTGTGCTTTCTGCTGTTTCTTCCATATGCCGGTATTGGGCTGAAAACGCCTGTTTTGAAACTCGGCACAGAAAGGGTTTGCAGACTGCTGAATCCACACACGGGTTTAACTCTGGAAGTTGAGTGCACACATTGACAACCGTTCTGTTAGATAGCTGCGTTTTGGATTTAGAAGCAGATATTTCCCTGTGCTTTCTGCTGTTTCTTCCATATGCCGGTATTGGGCTGAAAACTCCTGTTTTGAAACTCTGCACCGAAAGGGTTTGCAGACTGCTGAATCCACACACGGGTTTAACTCTGGAAGTTGAGTGCACACACTGACAACCGTTCTGTTAGATAGCTGCGTTTTGGATTTAGAAGCAGATATTTCCCTGTGCTTTCTGCTGTTTCTTCCATAGGCCGGTATTGGGCTGAAAACGCCTGTTTTGAAACTCTGCACAGAAAGGGTTTGCAGACTGCTGAATCCACACACGGGTTTAACTCTGGAAGTTGAGTGCACACATTGACAACCGTTCTGTTAGATAGCTGCGTTTTGGATTTAGAAGCAGAGATTTCCCTGTGCTTTCTGCTGTTTCATCCATAGGCCGGTATTGGGCTGAAAACGCCTGTTTTGAAATTCTGCACAGAAAGTGTTTGCAGACTGCTGAATCCACACACGGGTTTAACTCTGGAAGTTGAGTGCACACATTGACAACCGTTCTGTTAGATAGCTGCGTTTTGGATTTAGAAGCAGATATTTCCCTGTGCTTTCTGCTGTTTCTTCCATAGGCCGGTATTGGGCTGAAAACGCCTGTTTTGAAACTCTGCACAGAAAGGGTTTGCAGACTGCTGAATCCACACACGGGTTTAACTCTGGAAGTTGAGTGCACACATTGACAACCGTTCTGTTAGATAGCTGCGTTTTGGATTTAGAAGCAGATATTTCCCTGTGCTTTCTGCTGTTTCTTCCATAGGCCGGTATTGGGCTGAAAACGCCTGTTTGGAAACTCTGCACAGAAAGGGTTTGCAGACTGCTGAATCCACACACGGGTTTAACTCTGGAAGTTGAGTGCACACATTGACAACCGTTCTGTTAGATAGCTGCGTTTTGGATTTAGAAGCAGAGATTTCCCTGTGCTTTCTGCTGTTTCTTCCATAGGCCGGTATTGGGCTGAAAACGCCTGTTTTGAAACTCTGCACAGAAAGGGTTTGCAGACTGCTGAATCCACACACGGGTTTAACTCTGGAAGTTGAGTGCACACATTGACAACCGTTCTGTTAGATAGCTGCGTTTTGGATTTAGAAGCAGAGATTTCCCTGTGCTTTCTGCTGTTTCTTCCATAGGCCGGTATTGGGCTGAAAACGCCTGTTTTGAAACTCTGCACAGAAAGGGTTTGCAGACTGCTGAATCCACACATGGGTTTAACTCTGGAAGTTGAGTGCACACATTGACAACCGTTCTGTTAGATAGCTGCGTTTTGGATTTAGAAGCAGAGATTTCCCTGTGCTTTCTGCTGTTTCTTCCATAGGCCGGTATTGGGCTGAAAACGCCTGTTTTGAAATTCTGCACAGAAAGTGTTTGCAGACTTCTGAATCCACACACGGGTTTAACTCTGGAAGTTGAGTGCACACATTGACAACCGTTCTGTTAGATAGCTGCGTTTTGGATTTAGAAGCAGAGATTTCCCTGTGCTTTCTGCTGTTTCTTCCATAGGCCGGTATTGGGCTGAAAACGCCTGTTTTGAAACTCTGCACAGAAAGGGTTTGCAGACTGCTGAATCCACACACGGGTTTAACTCTGGAAGTTGAGTGCACACATTGACAACCGTTCTGTTAGATAGCTGCGTTTTGGATTTAGAAGCAGATATTTCCCTGTGCTTTCTGCTGTTTCTTCCATAGGCCGGTATTGGGCTGAAAACGCCTGTTTTGAAACTCGGCACAGAAAGGGTTTGCAGACTGCTGAATCCACACACGGGTTTAACTCTGGAAGTTGAGTGCACACATTGACAACCGTTCTGTTAGATAGCTGCGTTTTGGATTTAGAAGCAGATATTTCCCTGTGCTTTCTGCTGTTTCTTCCATAGGCCGGTATTGGGCTGAAAACGCCTGTTTGGAAACTCTGCACAGAAAGGGTTTGCAGACTGCTGAATCCACACACGGGTTTAACTCTGGAAGTTGAGTGCACACATTGACAACCGTTCTGTTAGATAGCTGCGTTTTGGATTTAGAAGCAGAGATTTCCCTGTGCTTTCTGCTGTTTCTTCCATAGGCCGGTATTGGGCTGAAAACGCCTGTTTTGAAACTCTGCACAGAAAGGGTTTGCAGACTGCTGAATCCACACACGGGTTTAACTCTGGAAGTTGAGTGCACACATTGACAACCGTTCTGTTAGATAGCTGCGTTTTGGATTTAGAAGCAGAGATTTCCCTGTGCTTTCTGCTGTTTCTTCCATAGGCCGGTATTGGGCTGAAAACGCCTGTTTTGAAACTCTGCACAGAAAGGGTTTGCAGACTGCTGAATCCACACACGGGTTTAACTCTGGAAGTTGAGTGCACACATTGACAACCGTTCTGTTAGATAGCTGCGTTTTGGATTTAGAAGCAGAGATTTCCCTGTGCTTTCTGCTGTTTCTTCCATAGGCCGGTATTGGGCTGAAAACGCCTGTTTTGAAACTCGGCACAGAAAGGGTTTGCAGACTGCTGAATCCACACACGGGTTTAACTCTGGAAGTTGAGTGCACACATTGACAACCGTTCTGTTAGATAGCTGCGTTTTGGATTTAGAAGCAGATATTTCCCTGTGCTTTCTGCTGTTTCTTCCATAGGCCGGTATTGGGCTGAAAACGCCTGTTTTGAAACTCTGCACAGAAAGGGTTTGCAGACTGCTGAATCCACACACGGGTTTAACTCTGGAAGTTGAGTGCACACACTGACAACCGTTCTGTTAGATAGCTGCGTTTTGGATTTAAAAGCAGATATTTCCCTGTGCTTTCTGCTGGTTCTTCCATAGGCCGGTATTGGGCTGAAAACGCCTGTTTGGAAACTCTGCACAGAAAGGGTTTGCAGACTGCTGAATCCACACACGGGTTTAACTCTGGAAGTTGAGTGCACACATTGACAACCGTTCTGTTAGATAGCTGCGTTTTGGATTTAGAAGCAGATATTTCCCTGTGCTTTCTGCTGTTTCTTCCATAGGCCGGTATTGGGCTGAAAACGCCTGTTTTGAAACTCTGCACAGAAAGGGTTTGCAGACTGCTGAATCCACACACGGGTTTAACTCTGGAAGTTGAGTGCACACATTGACAACCGTTCTGTTAGATAGCTGCGTTTTGGATTTAGAAGCAGAGATTTCCCTGTGCTTTCTGCTGTTTCTTCCATAGGCCGGTATTGGGCTGAAAACGCCTGTTTTGAAACTCTGCACAGAAAGGGTTTGCAGACTGCTGAATCCACACACGGGTTTAACTCTGGAAGTTGAGTGCACACATTGACAACCGTTCTGTTAGATAGCTGCGTTTTGGATTTAGAAGCAGATATTTCCCTGTGCTTTCTGCTGTTTCTTCCATAGGCCGGTATTGGGCTGAAAACGCCTGTTTTGAAACTCTGCACAGAAAGGGTTTGCAGACTGCTGAATCCACACACGGGTTTAACTCTGGAAGTTGAGTGCACACATTGACAACCGTTCTGTTAGATAGCTGCGTTTTGGATTTAGAAGCAGAGATTTCCCTGTGCTTTCTGCTGTTTCTTCCATAGGCCGGTATTGGGCTGAAAACGCCTGTTTTGAAACTCGGCACAGAAAGGGTTTGCAGACTGCTGAATCCACACACGGGTTTAACTCTGGAAGTTGAGTGCACACATTGACAACCGTTCTGTTAGATAGCTGCGTTTTGGATTTAGAAGCAGATATTTCCCTGTGCTTTCTGCTGTTTCTTCCATAGGCCGGTATTGGGCTGAAAACGCCTGTTTTGAAACTCTGCACAGAAAGGGTTTGCAGACTGCTGAATCCACACACGGGTTTAACTCTGGAAGTTGAGTGCACACATTGACAACCGTTCTGTTAGATAGCTGCGTTTTGGATTTAAAAGCAGATATTTCCCTGTGCTTTCTGCTGGTTCTTCCATAGGCCGGTATTGGGCTGAAAACGCCTGTTTGGAAACTCTGCACAGAAAGGGTTTGCAGACTGCTGAATCCACACACGGGTTTAACTCTGGAAGTTGAGTGCACACATTGACAACCGTTCTGTTAGATAGCTGCGTTTTGGATTTAGAAGCAGATATTTCCCTGTGCTTTCTGCTGTTTCTTCCATAGGCCGGTATTGGGCTGAAAACGCCTGTTTTGAAACTCTGCACAGAAAGGGTTTGCAGACTGCTGAATCCACACACGGGTTTAACTCTGGAAGTTGAGTGCACACATTGACAACCGTTCTGTTAGATAGCTGCGTTTTGGATTTAGAAGCAGAGATTTCCCTGTGCTTTCTGCTGTTTCTTCCATAGGCCGGTATTGGGCTGAAAACGCCTGTTTTGAAACTCGGCACAGAAAGGGTTTGCAGACTGCTGAATCCACACACGGGTTTAACTCTGGAAGTTGAGTGCACACATTGACAACCGTTCTGTTAGATAGCTGCGTTTTGGATTTAGAAGCAGATATTTCCCTGTGCTTTCTGCTGTTTCTTCCATAGGCCGGTATTGGTCTGAAAACGCCTGTTTTGAAATTCTGCACAGAAAGTGTTTGCAGACTGCTGAATCCACACACGGGTTTAACTCTGGAAGTTGAGTGCACACATTGACAACCGTTCTGTTAGATAGCTGCGTTTTGGATTTAGAAGCAGATATTTCCCTGTGCTTTCTGCTGTTTCTTCCATAGGCCGGTATTGGGCTGAAAACGCCTGTTTTGAAACTCTGCACAGAAAGGGTTTGCAGACTGCTGAATCCACACACGGGTTTAACTCTGGAAGTTGAGTGCACACATTGACAACCGTTCTGTTAGATAGCTGCCTTTTGGTTTTAGAAGCAGTTATTTCTCTTTACAGCTCATACTCTCATTCACTCCGGAATATCCAAACGCAGCTCCTAAAAGAAACGGGTTTCTATGTATAATGAGATATTTCTCTTTACATCTTGTACCCCAGTATACTCTGATATATGCAAACGCAGCTCCTGGAAGAATCGTGTTTGTAACTCGCTGAATCTGAGCATATATTGAAGTCTGTTAGGTGAATGATCACACAGCAGAGCAGTTTGAAAAAAACATTTCTTCCATGTTATAGATGCACTGTTACTGCTACTGCTTTTAGGCTGGTGTTTTCCTGGAAATGTTGGTTTTAGAATTTCCATATAAATGCTTTGTAAACTGCTGCATAAGTGGAGCAGTTTAATTCGTTAAGTTGAATGCCCTCATTCACATTCATTCTGTTAGCTAGCTCCGTTTTGGTTTTAGAAGCCTATGTTTCTAGTTACAGCATATACTCCCATTCATTCTGGAATAGCCAAACGCAGCTCCCAGAATAGACGTGTTTCTAAGTCACTGAATCTAAACATAGATTCAACTCCCTTAGGTGAACGAACACACAGCACAGCAGTTTGAAAGAAACGTTTTATTTGAGTTTTAGACGCAGTCTTATTGCTATTTCTTAGAGGCCGGTATTTTGCTGGGAATGTCTGTTTTAGAATCTGCACAAAAATCTTTTCTAAACTGCTGCATAGAAACAGCAGTTTATCTCAATAAGCTGAATGCACACAGTGACAACCATTCTGTTAGATGGCTCCGTGTTTGTTTTAGAACCAGATATTTCACTTTAAACCTTATACTCCAGTACACTCTGGAATATGCAAATGCAGCTCCTGGAAGAAACGTGTTTCTTACTCGCTGAATCTGAACATATACTCAAGACTCTTAGGTGAATGAACACAGAGCAGAGCATTTTGAAGAAAACGTTTCTTCTATGTTATAGATGCAGTCTTACTGCTACTTCTTTTAGGCTGGTGTTTTGCTGCAAATGTTGATTTTAGAATTTGCATATAAAGGGTTTCTAAACTGCTGCCTAAGAAGAGCAGATTAACCCTTTAAGTTGAATGCACACATTCACAACCATTCTGTTAGATAGCTCCGTTTTGGTTTTAGAAACAGATATTTCTCTTTACAGCATTTACTCCCATACACTCTGGAATACCGAAATGCAGCTCCTAGAATAAACGTGTTTCAAACTCGCTGAATCCAAACATAGATTCAACGACCTTTGGTGAACGAACACACTGCAGAGCAGTTTGAAAGAAACGTTCCCTCTGAGTTTTAGACGCAGTCTTACTGCTATTTCTTATAGGCCGGTATTTTGCTGGAAATGTCTGTTTGAGAATCTACACAGAAATGTTTTCTAAACTGCTGCATACAAACAGCAGTTTAGCTCAGTAAGTTGAATGCACACATTGACAACCATTCCATTAGATCATCCGTTTTTCTTTTGGAACGAGACATTTGTCTTTACATCTTATACTCCAGTATACTCTGGAATAGGCAAACACAGCTCCTGGAAGAAACGTGTTGCTAACTAGCTGAATCTGAACATATATTCAAGTCTCTTATATGAATGAACACACAGCAGAGCAGTTTGAAAACAGTTTCTTCCATGTTAAAGATGCAGTCTTACTGCTATTTCCTTTAGGCTGGTGTTTTGCTGGAAAGGTCTGTATGAGAATTTGCATATAAAGGGTTTCTAAAGTGCTGCATGAGAAGAGCAGTTTACCTCTTTAAGCCAAAGGCACACATTCACAACCACTCTGCTAGATAGATCCATTTTGGTTTTAGAAACAGATATTTCTCTTTACAGCATATACTCCCATTCATTCTGGAATATTCAAAGACAGCTCCTAGAATAAACGCGTTTCTATCTCGCTGAATCTAAACATAGATTCAACTCCCTTAGGTCAAAGAACACAGGGCCGAGCAGTTTGAAAGAAACGTTTCTTCTGAGTTTTAGACGCAGTCTTACTGCTCTTTCCTATATATGCCGGTACTGGGCTGAAAACGCCTGTTTTGAAACTCTGCACAGAAAGGGTTTGCAGACTGCTGAATCCACACACGGGTTTAACTCTGGAAGTTGAGTGCACACATTGACAACCGTTCTGTTAGATAGCTGCGTTTTGGATTTAGAAGCAGATATTTCCCTGTGCTTTCTGCTGTTTCTTCCATAGGCCGGTATTGGGCTGAAAACGCCTGTTTTGAAACTCTGCACAGAAAGGGTTTGCAGACTGCTGAATCCACACACGGGTTTAACTCTGGAAGTTGAGTGCACACATTGACAACCGTTCTGTTAGATAGCTGCGTTTTGGATTTAGAAGCAGATATTTCCCTGGGCTTTCTGCTGTTTCTTCCATAGGCCGGTATTGGGCTGAAAACGCCTGTTTTGAAACTCTGCACAGAAAGGGTTTGCAGACTGCTGAATCCACACACGGGTTTAACTCTGGAAGTTGAGTGCACACATTGACAACCGTTCTGTTAGATAGCTGCGTTTTGGATTTAGAAGCAGATATTTCCCTGTGCTTTCTGCTGTTTCTTCCATAGGCCGGTATTGGGCTGAAAACGCCTGTTTTGAAACTCTGCACAGAAAGGGTTTGCAGACTGCTGAATCCACACACGGGTTTAACTCTGGAAGTTGAGTGCACACATTGACAACCGTTCTGTTAGATAGCTGCGTTTTGGATTTAGAAGCAGGTATTTCCCTGTGCTTTCTGCTGTTTCTTCCATAGGCCGGTATTGGGCTGAAAACGCCTGTTTTGAAACTCTGCACAGAAAGGGTTTGCAGACTGCTGAATCCACACACGGGTTTAACTCTGGAAGTTGAGTGCACACATTGACAACCGTTCTGTTAGATAGCTGCGTTTTGGATTTAGAAGCAGATATTTCCCTGTGCTTTCTGCTGTTTCTTCCATAGGCCGGTATTGGACTGAAAACGCCTGTTTTGAAACTCTGCACAGAAAGGGTTTGCAGACTGCTGAATCCACACACGGGTTTAACTCTGGAAGTTGAGTGCACACATTGACAACCGTTCTGTTAGATAGCTGCGTTTTGCATTTAGAAGCAGAGATTTCCCTGTGCTTTCTGCTGTTTCTTCCATAGGCCGGTATTGGGCTGAAAACGCCTGTTTTGAAACTCTGCACAGAAAGGGTTTGCAGACTGCTGAATCCACACACGGGTTTAACTCTGGAAGTTGAGTGCACACATTGACAACCGTTCTGTTAGATAGCTGCGTTTTGGATTTAGAAGCAGAGATTTCCCTGTGCTTTCTGCTGTTTCTTCCATAGGCCGGTATTGGGCTGAAAACGCCTGTTTTGAAACTCTGCACAGAAAGGGTTTGCAGACTGCTGAATCCACACACGGGTTTAACTCTGGAAGTTGAGTGCACACATTGACAACCGTTCTGTTAGATAGCTGCGTTTTGGATTTAGAAGCAGAGATTTCCCTGTGCTTTCTGCTGTTTCTTCCATAGGCCGGTATTGGGCTGAAAACGCCTGTTTTGAAACTCTGCACAGAAAGGGTTTGCAGACTGCTGAATCCACACACGGGTTTAACTCTGGAAGTTGAGTGCACACATTGACAACCGTTCTGTTAGATAGCTGCGTTTTGGATTTAGAAGCAGATATTTCCCTGTGCTTTCTGCTGTTTCTTCCATAGGCCGGTATTGGGCTGAAAACGCCTGTTTTGAAACTCTGCACAGAAAGGGTTTGCAGACTGCTGAATCCACACACGGGTTTAACTCTGGAAGTTGAGTGCACACATTGACAACCGTTCTGTTAGATAGCTGCGTTTTGGATTTAGAAGCAGATATTTCCCTGTGCTTTCTGCTGTTTCTTCCATAGGCCGGTATTGGGCTGAAAACGCCTGTTTTGAAACTCTGCACAGAAAGGGTTTGCAGACTGCTGAATCCACACACGGGTTTAACTCTGGAAGTTGAGTGCACACATTGACAACCGTTCTGTTAGATAGCTGCGTTTTGGATTTAGAAGCAGATATTTCCCTGTGCTTTCTGCTGTTTCTTCCATAGGCCGGTATTGGGCTGAAAACGCCTGTTTTGAAACTCTGCACAGAAAGGGTTTGCAGACTGCTGAATCCACACACGGGTTTAACTCTGGAAGTTGAGTGCACACATTGACAACCGTTCTGTTAGATAGCTGCGTTTTGGATTTAGAAGCAGATATTTCCCTGTGCTTTCTGCTGTTTCTTCCATAGGCCGGTATTGGGCTGAAAACGCCTGTTTTGAAACTCTGCACAGAAAGGGTTTGCAGACTGCTGAATCCACACACGGGTTTAACTCTGGAAGTTGAGTGCACACATTGACAACCGTTCTGTTAGATAGCTGCGTTTTGGATTTAGAAGCAGAGATTTCCCTGTGCTTTCTGCTGTTTCTTCCATAGGCCGGTATTGGGCTGAAAACGCCTGTTTTGAAACTCGGCACAGAAAGGGTTTGCAGACTGCTGAATCCACACACGGGTTTAACTCTGGAAGTTGAGTGCACACATTGACAACCGTTCTGTTAGATAGCTGCGTTTTGGATTTAGAAGCAGATATTTCCCTGTGCTTTCTGCTGTTTCTTCCATAGGCCGGTATTGGGCTGAAAACGCCTGTTTTGAAACTCTGCACAGAAAGGGTTTGCAGACTGCTGAATCCACACACGGGTTTAACTCTGGAAGTTGAGTGCACACATTGACAACCGTTCTGTTAGATAGCTGCGTTTTGGATTTAAAAGCAGATATTTCCCTGTGCTTTCTGCTGGTTCTTCCATAGGCCGGTATTGGGCTGAAAACGCCTGTTTGGAAACTCTGCACAGAAAGGGTTTGCAGACTGCTGAATCCACACACGGGTTTAACTCTGGAAGTTGAGTGCACACATTGACAACCGTTCTGTTAGATAGCTGCGTTTTGGATTTAGAAGCAGATATTTCCCTGTGCTTTCTGCTGTTTCTTCCATAGGCCGGTATTGGGCTGAAAACGCCTGTTTTGAAACTCTGCACAGAAAGGGTTTGCAGACTGCTGAATCCACACACGGGTTTAACTCTGGAAGTTGAGTGCACACATTGACAACCGTTCTGTTAGATAGCTGCGTTTTGGATTTAGAAGCAGAGATTTCCCTGTGCTTTCTGCTGTTTCTTCCATAGGCCGGTATTGGGCTGAAAACGCCTGTTTTGAAACTCTGCACAGAAAGGGTTTGCAGACTGCTGAATCCACACACGGGTTTAACTCTGGAAGTTGAGTGCACACATTGACAACCGTTCTGTTAGATAGCTGCGTTTTGGATTTAGAAGCAGATATTTCCCTGTGCTTTCTGCTGTTTCTTCCATAGGCCGGTATTGGGCTGAAAACGCCTGTTTTGAAACTCTGCACAGAAAGGGTTTGCAGACTGCTGAATCCACACACGGGTTTAACTCTGGAAGTTGAGTGCACACATTGACAACCGTTCTGTTAGATAGCTGCGTTTTGGATTTAGAAGCAGAGATTTCCCTGTGCTTTCTGCTGTTTCTTCCATAGGCCGGTATTGGGCTGAAAACGCCTGTTTTGAAACTCTGCACAGAAAGGGTTTGCAGACTGCTGAATCCACACACGGGTTTAACTCTGGAAGTTGAGTGCACACATTGACAACCGTTCTGTTAGATAGCTGCGTTTTGGATTTAGAAGCAGATATTTCCCTGTGCTTTCTGCTGTTTCTTCCATAGGCCGGTATTGGGCTGAAAACGCCTGTTTTGAAACTCTGCACAGAAAGGGTTTGCAGACTGCTGAATCCACACACGGGTTTAACTCTGGAAGTTGAGTGCACACATTGACAACCGTTCTGTTAGATAGCTGCGTTTTGGATTTAGAAGCAGAGATTTCCCTGTGCTTTCTGCTGTTTCTTCCATAGGCCGGTATTGGGCTGAAAACGCCTGTTTTGAAACTCGGCACAGAAAGGGTTTGCAGACTGCTGAATCCACACACGGGTTTAACTCTGGAAGTTGAGTGCACACATTGACAACCGTTCTGTTAGATAGCTGCGTTTTGGATTTAGAAGCAGATATTTCCCTGTGCTTTCTGCTGTTTCTTCCATAGGCCGGTATTGGTCTGAAAACGCCTGTTTTGAAATTCTGCACAGAAAGTGTTTGCAGACTGCTGAATCCACACACGGGTTTAACTCTGGAAGTTGAGTGCACACATTGACAACCGTTCTGTTAGATAGCTGCGTTTTGGATTTAGAAGCAGATATTTCCCTGTGCTTTCTGCTGTTTCTTCCATAGGCCGGTATTGGGCTGAAAACGCCTGTTTTGAAACTCTGCACAGAAAGGGTTTGCAGACTGCTGAATCCACACACGGGTTTAACTCTGGAAGTTGAGTGCACACATTGACAACCGTTCTGTTAGATAGCTGCCTTTTGGTTTTAGAAGCAGTTATTTCTCTTTACAGCTCATACTCTCATTCACTCCGGAATATCCAAACGCAGCTCCTAAAAGAAACGGGTTTCTATGTATAATGAGATATTTCTCTTTACATCTTGTACCCCAGTATACTCTGATATATGCAAACGCAGCTCCTGGAAGAATCGTGTTTGTAACTCGCTGAATCTGAGCATATATTGAAGTCTGTTAGGTGAATGATCACACAGCAGAGCAGTTTGAAAAAAACATTTCTTCCATGTTATAGATGCACTGTTACTGCTACTGCTTTTAGGCTGGTGTTTTCCTGGAAATGTTGGTTTTAGAATTTCCATATAAATGCTTTGTAAACTGCTGCATAAGTGGAGCAGTTTAATTCGTTAAGTTGAATGCCCTCATTCACATTCATTCTGTTAGCTAGCTCCGTTTTGGTTTTAGAAGCCTATGTTTCTAGTTACAGCATATACTCCCATTCATTCTGGAATAGCCAAACGCAGCTCCCAGAATAGACGTGTTTCTAAGTCACTGAATCTAAACATAGATTCAACTCCCTTAGGTGAACGAACACACAGCACAGCAGTTTGAAAGAAATGTTTTATTTGAGTTTTAGACGCAGTCTTATTGCTATTTCTTAGAGCCCGGTATTTTGCTGGGAATGTCTGTTTTAGAATCTGCACAAAAATCTTTTCTAAACTGCTGCATAGAAACAGCAGTTTATCTCAATAAGCTGAATGCACACAGTGACAACCATTCTGTTAGATGGCTCCGTGTTTGTTTTAGAACCAGATATTTCACTTTAAACCTTATACTCCAGTACACTCTGGAATATGCAAATGCAGCTCCTGGAAGAAACGTGTTTCTTACTCGCTGAATCTGAACATATACTCAAGACTCTTAGGTGAATGAACACAGAGCAGAGCATTTTGAAGAAAACGTTTCTTCTATGTTATAGATGCAGTCTTACTGCTACTTCTTTTAGGCTGGTGTTTTGCTGCAAATGTTGATTTTAGAATTTGCATATAAAGGGTTTCTAAACTGCTGCCTAAGAAGAGCAGATTAACCCTTTAAGTTGAATGCACACATTCACAACCATTCTGTTAGATAGCTCCGTTTTGGTTTTAGAAACAGATATTTCTCTTTACAGCATTTACTCCCATACACTCTGGAATACCGAAATGCAGCTCCTAGAATAAACGTGTTTCAAACTCGCTGAATCCAAACATAGATTCAACGACCTTTGGTGAACGAACACACTGCAGAGCAGTTTGAAAGAAACGTTCCCTCTGAGTTTTAGACGCAGTCTTACTGCTATTTCTTATAGGCCGGTATTTTGCTGGAAATGTCTGTTTGAGAATCTACACAGAAATGTTTTCTAAACTGCTGCATACAAACAGCAGTTTAGCTCAGTAAGTTGAATGCACACATTGACAACCATTCCATTAGATCATCCGTTTTTCTTTTGGAACGAGACATTTGTCTTTACATCTTATACTCCAGTATACTCTGGAATAGGCAAACACAGCTCCTGGAAGAAACGTGTTGCTAACTAGCTGAATCTGAACATATATTCAAGTCTCTTATATGAATGAACACACAGCAGAGCAGTTTGAAAACAGTTTCTTCCATGTTAAAGATGCAGTCTTACTGCTATTTCCTTTAGGCTGGTGTTTTGCTGGAAAGGTCTGTATGAGAATTTGCATATAAAGGGTTTCTAAAGTGCTGCATGAGAAGAGCAGTTTACCTCTTTAAGCCAAAGGCACACATTCACAACCACTCTGCTAGATAGATCCATTTTGGTTTTAGAAACAGATATTTCTCTTTACAGCATATACTCCCATTCATTCTGGAATATTCAAAGACAGCTCCTAGAATAAACGCGTTTCTATCTCGCTGAATCTAAACATAGATTCAACTCCCTTAGGTCAAAGAACACAGGGCCGAGCAGTTTGAAAGAAACGTTTCTTCTGAGTTTTAGACGCAGTCTTACTGCTCTTTCCTATATATGCCGGTACTGGGCCGGAAAGGCCTGTTTTGAGATTCTGCACAGAAAGTGTTTGCAGACTGCTGAATCCACACACGGGTTTAACTCTGGAAGTTGAGTGCACACATTGACAACCGTTCTGTTAGATAGCTGCGTTTTGGATTTAGAAGCAGAGATTTCCCTGTGCTTTCTGCTGTTTCTTCCATAGGCCGGTATTGGGCTGAAAACGCCTGTTTTGAAACTCTGCACCGAAAGGGTTTGCAGACTGCTGAATCCACACACGGGTTTAACTCTGGAAGTTGAGTGCACACATTGACAACCGTTCTGTTAGATAGCTGCGTTTTGGATTTAGAAGCAGATATTTCCCTGTGCTTTCTGCTGTTTCTTCCATATGCCGGTATTGGGCTGAAAACGCCTGTTTTGAAACTCGGCACAGAAAGGGTTTGCAGACTGCTGAATCCACACACGGGTTTAACTCTGGAAGTTGAGTGCACACATTGACAACCGTTCTGTTAGATAGCTGCGTTTTGGATTTAGAAGCAGATATTTCCCTGTGCTTTCTGCTGTTTCTTCCATATGCCGGTATTGGGCTGAAAACTCCTGTTTTGAAACTCTGCACCAAAAGGGTTTGCAGACTGCTGAATCCACACACGGGTTTAACTCTGGAAGTTGAGTGCACACATTGACAACCGTTCTGTTAGATAGCTGCGTTTTGGATTTAGAAGCAGATATTTCCCTGTGCTTTCTGCTGTTTCTTCCATATGCCGGCATTGGGCTGAAAACGCCTGTTTTGAAACTCTGCACAGAAAGGGTTTGCAGGGTGCTGAATCCACACACCGGTTTAACTCTGGAAGTTGAGTGCACACATTGACAACCGTTCTGTTAGATAGCTGCGTTTTGGATTTAGAAGCAGATATTTCCCTGTGCTTTCTGCTGTTTCTTCCATAGGCCGGTATTGGGCTGAAAACGCCTGTTTTGAAACTCTGCACAGAAAGGGTTTGCAGACTGCTGAATCCACACACGGGTTTAACTCTGGAAGTTGAGTGCACACATTGACAACCGTTCTGTTAGATAGCTGCGTTTTGGATTTAGAAGCAGATATTTCCCTGTGCTTTCTGCTGTTTCTTCCATAGGCCGGTATTGGGCTGAAAACGCCTGTTTTGAAACTCGGCACAGAAAGGGTTTGCAGACTGCTGAATCCACACACGGGTTTAACTCTGGAAGTTGAGTGCACACATTGACAACCGTTCTGTTAGATAGCTGCGTTTTGGATTTAGAAGCAGATATTTCCCTGGGCTTTCTGCTGTTTCTTCCATAGGCCGGTATTGGGCTGAAAACGCCTGTTTTGAAATTCTGCACAGAAAGTGTTTGCAGACTTCTGAATCCACACACGGGTTTAACTCTGGAAGTTGAGTGCACACATTGACAACCGTTCTGTTAGATAGCTGCGTTTTGGATTTAGAAGCAGATATTTCCCTGTGCTTTCTGCTGTTTCTTCCATAGGTCGGTATTGGGCTGAAAACGCCTGTTTTGAAATTCTGCACAGAAAGTGTTTGCAGACTGCTGAATCCACACACGGGTTTAACTCTGGAAGTTGAGTGCACACATTGACAACCGTTCTGTTAGATAGCTGCGTTTTGGATTTAGAAGCAGATATTTCCCTGTGCTTTCTGCTGTTTCTTCCATAGGCCGGTATTGGGCTGAAAACGCCTGTTTTGAAACTCTGCACCGAAAGGGTTTGCAGACTGCTGAATCCACACACGGGTTTAACTCTGGAAGTTGAGTGCACACATTGACAACCGTTCTGTTAGATAGCTGCGTTTTGGATTTAGAAGCAGATATTTCCCTGTGCTTTCTGCTGTTTCTTCCATAGGCCGGTATTGGGCTGAAAACGCCTGTTTTGAAATTCTGCACAGAAAGTGTTTGCAGACTGCTGAATCCACACACGGGTTTAACTCTGGAAGTTGAGTGCACACATTGACAACCGTTCTGTTAGATAGCTGCGTTTTGGATTTAGAAGCAGATATTTCCCTGTGCTTTCTGCTGTTTCTTCCATAGGCCGGTATTGGGCTGAAAACGCCTGTTTTGAAACTCTGCACAGAAAGGGTTTGCAGACTGCTGAATCCACACACGGGTTTAACTCTGGAAGTTGAGTGCACACATTGACAACCGTTCTATTAGATAGCTGCGTTTTGGATTTAGAAGCAGATATTTCCCTGTGCTTTCTGCTGTTTCTTCCATAGGCCGGTATTGGGCTGAAAACGCCTGTTTTGAAACTCTGCACAGAAAGGGTTTGCAGACTGCTGAATCCACACACGGGTTTAACTCTGGAAGTTGAGTGCACACATTGACAACCGTTCTGTTAGATAGCTGCGTTTTGGATTTAGAAGCAGATATTTCCCTGTGCTTTCTGCTGTTTCTTCCATAGGCCGGTATTGGGCTGAAAACGCCTGTTTTGAAACTCTGCACAGAAAGGGTTTGCAGACTGCTGAATCCACACACGGGTTTAACTCTGGAAGTTGAGTGCACACATTGACAACCGTTCTGTTAGATAGCTGCGTTTTGGATTTAGAAGCAGATATTTCCCTGTGCTTTCTGCTGTTTCTTCCATATGCCGGTATTGGGCTGAAAACGCCTGTTTTGAAACTCTGCACAGAAAGGGTTTGCAGGGTGCTGAATCCACACACGGGTTTAACTCTGGAAGTTGAGTGCACACATTGACAACCGTTCTGTTAGATAGCTGCGTTTTGGATTTAGAAGCAGATATTTCCCTGTGCTTTCTGCTGTTTCTTCCATAGGCCGGTATTGGGCTGAAAACGCCTGTTTTGAAACTCTGCACAGAAAGGGTTTGCAGACTGCTGAATCCACACACGGGTTTAACTCTGGAAGTTGAGTGCACACATTGACAACCGTTCTGTTAGATAGCTGCGTTTTGGATTTAGAAGCAGATATTTCCCTGTGCTTTCTGCTGTTTCTTCCATAGGCCGGTATTGGGCTGAAAACGCCTGTTTTGAAACTCGGCACAGAAAGGGTTTGCAGACTGCTGAATCCACACACGGGTTTAACTCTGGAAGTTGAGTGCACACATTGACAACCGTTCTGTTAGATAGCTGCGTTTTGGATTTAGAAGCAGATATTTCCCTGGGCTTTCTGCTGTTTCTTCCATAGGCCGGTATTGGGCTGAAAACGCCTGTTTTGAAACTCTGCACCGAAAGGGTTTGCAGACTGCTGAATCCACACACGGGTTTAACTCTGGAAGTTGAGTGCACACATTGACAACCGTTCTGTTAGATAGCTGCGTTTTGGATTTAGAAGCAGATATTTCCCTGTGCTTTCTGCTGTTTCTTCCATAGGCCGGTATTGGGCTGAAAACGCCTGTTTTGAAACTCGGCACAGAAAGGGTTTGCAGACTGCTGAATCCACACACGGGTTTAACTCTGGAAGTTGAGTGCACACATTGACAACCGTTCTGTTAGATAGCTGCGTTTTGGATTTAGAAGCAGATATTTCCCTGTGCTTTCTGCTGTTTCTTCCATATGCCGGTATTGGGCTGAAAACTCCTGTTTTGAAATTCTACACAGAAAGTGTTTGCAGACTGCTGAATCCACACACGGGTTTAACTCTGGAAGTTGAGTGCACACATTGACAACCGTTCTGTTAGATAGCTGCGTTTTGGATTTAGAAGCAGAGATTTCCCTGTGCTTTCTGCTGTTTCTTCCATAGGCCGGTATTGGGCTGAAAACGCCTGTTTTGAAACTCTGCACAGAAAGGGTTTGCAGACTGCTGAATCCACACACGGGTTTAACTCTGGAAGTTGAGTGCACACATTGACAACCGTTCTGTTAGATAGCTGCGTTTTGGATTTAGAAGCAGATATTTCCCTGTGCTTTCTGCTGTTTCTTCCATAGGCCGGTATTGGGCTGAAAACGCCTGTTTTGAAACTCTGCACAGAAAGGGTTTGCAGACTGCTGAATCCACACACGGGTTTAACTCTGGAAGTTGAGTGCACACATTGACAACCGTTCTGTTAGATAGCTGCGTTTTGGATTTAGAAGCAGAGATTTCCCTGTGCTTTCTGCTGTTTCTTCCATAGGCCGGTATTGGGCTGAAAACGCCTGTTTTGAAATTCTGCACAGAAAGTGTTTGCAGACTTCTGAATCCACACACGGGTTTAACTCTGGAAGTTGAGTGCACACATTGACAACCGTTCTGTTAGATAGCTGCGTTTTGGATTTAGAAGCAGATATTTCCCTGTGCTTTCTGCTGTTTCTTCCATAGGCCGGTATTGGGCT